>NW_027640935.1:0-155000 GCF_949752795.1 Hyperoodon ampullatus
TTTCATCCTCTGCCAAATTGGCAACCTGTGCGAACCAGGAGGTTAAAGGGGCTGTCTCTCCAAGTTGAGAGGTTGATAGTAAAGCAGATGGAAAGTCAAACCGGAGCACCAGGAGAGGGACTATTCGTTGAGTTTTAGAAACCTTTCGTATTCACAGTGTGTCCGTTCTCTAGGTTTCCCGTACATGTTATAACTTTAGTAATATTCCCTTCAACCTGGAGAGTTGGGACCCATGGAATGGGTGCCATGCATTATTGCTTTAAAGGGTCTGCATTTGCTCACCCAATCTCACCAATCCTCTCAGTCCCAAGTGTCCAGCCTTATGCCTCATCCAGCTGTCGTTGTTCATAGGGTCATTCCAGGTTTCATCAGAGACCCTGAAGGAATTGTAAAGAATTTCCCAGTTTTTTTGTTTTGTTTCTGAAATTCCTTTTTATAGTGAGTTTGAGCTGATTCTCGCTGCCATGTTTATGCCAGTCTAGACACACTTGATTCCCTTACGGAGACATATCAATACATAGGTTTTAAGATTCTTACTAGTCAGATATATTCCTCTGCGCGAAATATGGGGTTTTGAGTCCCTTTCACTGAGGAAGGTTTAGGTCTTGTCTATTCCATAGTTGGTTTTTGGAACGGTAACTGTGCTTGTATCAAACTCTGGTTTTATGCATCACCCCACCTCTCCTTCCCCCTTAAGCAGGTATAAGAGTGTTTTCTAAATGTGAGACACTGTTCTCTTTCCTAACTCAGTTCAAGTGTAGCCATGTTTACAGAATCTTCATAAGTGATATCTTATGATAAGTTTCTTTTTCTCTGTGACTTATTTCACTTAGAATCATCGTACCTGAATCCACCCATTTTGCTGCTACTGGTCTTATGACATTGATTTCATGGCTGAGGGATATTCCATCGTACGTAAGTACCACAATTTTTTGAACCATTTTTATATTTCCTGGGATATTTAAGGTGTACCCAAGTTGAGGTCCTTGTAAGCAGTGCAGACCTAAATTTTGGTGTGGCTCTGTCTTATTGATTTTCAGTTTTCCCAAGGTACATTCCCTAGACTGGAAGTGCCCTTGGCTCTGTAGCTCTGTTGTTTACTTGTTTTAGGGAACACAAGGCACTCCTCCAGAGAGGCAGTTGGCAATTTACTTCCGGCCCATCTGCATAACAAGGCTCCCGGTTCTCCAGGGCCTGTCTTGCCTTTCTGGTTTTTACACATTTTGTGGATGTCCCTTTTGACCGGTCGGAAGTGATACTTCTTTGTAGTGCAGATTTGCATTGCCCGCTTGCTTGCTTGGCCAAAAAGGGCATATGCGTTTTCTCCTGAATATATTCAGGAGAAAAAGCATACGCCCTTTTGGCCAAGTGCATCATTGTCGAAGTTGAGCCACTCTTCCTGTGCTTTAAAGGTGATTCCAACGTACCTCTTGAAATCTGTTTCCTGCTATTCTGCCTCGCTTTCAAGTCCGCCTCGTTGCCTTCCCTCAACTGATTTTTGGATGATAGTTGTCCTTTATTACTCGGCCAGTTTGTGAATTGCTGTGCCTCTGAGCTCCATTTTTCAACTCGTTTTTGGTGAGCTGACCGCAAGTCCAAAATTTGGGTTCAGGACCTATACTGGTTGCCGGTGGGTGGCTGAGACTTTGGTTAATTCTTCTTCCTTCCGGGAAATTACAGTGATATGTGCCCGTCCAAATGCCTAACAGCTACTCTCTCATTGGTTCTCCCTCTTCCCTTTCATCCTCTGGCAAATTGGCAACCTGTGCGAACCAGGAGCTTAAAGGGGCTTTCTCTCCAAGTTGGGAGGTTGATAGTAAAGCAGATGGAAAGTCAAACTGGAGCAACAGGAGAGGGACTATTCGTTGAGTTTTAGAGACCTTTCATATTCACAGTGGGTCTGTTCTCTAGGGTTCCCGTACATGTTATAGCTGTAGTAATATTCCCTTCAACCTGGAGAGTTGGGACCCATGGAATGGGTGCCATGAGTTATTGGTTTAAAGGGTCTGCATTTGCTCACCCAATCTCACCAATCGTCTCAGTCCCAAGTGTCCCTCCTTATGCCACCTCCAGCTGTCGTTGTAGAACGGTTCATTCCAGGTCTCATCAGAGACCCTGAAGGAATTGTAAAGAATTTCCCAGTTTTTTTGTTTTGTTTTTGAAATTCCTTTTTATAGTGGGTTTGACGTGATTCTCGCTGCCATGTTTATGCCAGTCTAGACACACTTGATTCCCTTACGGAGACATATCAATACATAGGTTCTAAGATTCTTACTAGTCAGATATATTCCTCTGCGGGAAATATGGGGTTTTGAGTCCCTTTCACTGAGGAAGGTGTAGGTCTTGTCTATTCCATAGTTGGTTTTTTGAACGGTACCTGTGCTTATATCAAACTCTGGGTTTATGCATCACCCCACCTCTCCTTCCCACTTAAGCAGGCATAAGAGTGTTTTCTAAATGTGAGACACTGTTCTCTTTCCTAACTCAGTTCAAGTGTAGCCATGTTTACAGGTTCTTCATAAGTGATATCTTATGATAAGTTTCTTTTTCTGTGTGACTTATTTCACTTAGAACCATCGTACCTGAATCCACCCATTTTGCTGCTACTGGTCTTATGACATTGATTTCATGGCTGAGGGATATTCCATCGTACGTAAGTACCACAATTTTTGAACCATTTTTATATTTCCTGGGATATTTAAGGTGTACCCAAGTTGAGGTCCTTGTAAGCAGTGCAGCCCTAAATTTTGGGGTGGCTCTGTCTTATTGATTTTCAGTTTTCCCAAGGTATATTCCCTAGACTGGAAGTGCCCTTGGCTCTGTAGCTCTGTTGTTTACTTGTTTTAGGGAACACAATGCACTCCTCCAGAGAGACAGTTGGCAATTTACATCCCGCCCATCAGCATAACAAGGCTCCCTGTTCTCCAGAGCCTGTCTTGCCTTTCTGGTTTTTACACATTTTGTGGATGTCCCTTTTGACCGGTGGGAAGTGATACTTCTTTGTAGTGCAGATTTGCATTGCCCGCTTGCTTGCTTGGCCAAAAAGGGCATATGCGTTTTCTCCTGAATATATTCAGGAGAAAACGCATACGCCCTTTTTGGCAAAGTGCCTCATTGTCGAAGTTGTGCCCCTCTTCCTGTGCTTTAAAGGCGATTCCAATGTACCTCTTGAAATCTGTTTCCTTCTATTCTGCCTCGATTTCAAGTCCGCCTCGTTGCCTTCCCTCAACAGATTTTTTTACGATAGTTCTCCTTTATTACTCGGCCAGTTTGTGAATTGCTGTGCCCCTGAGCTCCATTTTTCAACTCGTTTTGGGTGAGCTGACCGCAAGTCCAAAATTTTGGTTCAGGACCTATACTGGTTCCCGGTGGGTGGCTGAGACTTTGGTTAATACTTCTTCCTGCCGGGAAATTACAGTGATATGTGCCCATCCAAATGCCTAACTGCTACTCTCTCATTGGTTCTCCCTCATCCCTTTCATCCTCTGCCAAATTGGCAACCTGTGCGAACCAGGAGGTTAAAAGGGCTGTCTCTCCAAGTTGGGAGGTTGATAGTAAAGCAGATGGAAAGTCAAACCGGAGCACCAGGAGAGGGATTATTCATTGAGTTTTAGAAACCTTTCGTATTCACAGTGTGTCTGTTCTCTAGGTTTCCCGTACATGTTATAACTTTAGTAATATTCCCTTCAACATGGAGAGCTGGGACCCATGGAATGGGTGCCATGCATTATTGCTTTAAGGGGTCTGCATTTGCTCACCCAATCTCACCAATCCTCTCAGTCCCAAGTGTCCCTCCTTATGCCACATCCAGCTGTCGTTGTAGATATGGTCATTCCAGGTTTCATCAGAGACACTGAAGGAATTGTAAAAATTTTCCAGTTTTTTTGTTTTCTTTTAGAAATTCCTTTTTATAGTGGGTTTGATCTGATTCTCACTGCCATGTTTATGCCAGTCTAGACACACTTGATTCCCCTACGGAGACATATCAATACATAGGTTTTAAGATTCTTACTAGTCAGATATATTCCTCTGTGGGAAATATGGGGTTTTGAGTCCCTTTCACTGAGGAAGGTGTAGGTCTTGTCTATTCCATAGTTGGTGTTTGTAACTGTACCTGTGCTTATATCAAACTCTGGTTTTAGGCATCACCCCACCTCTCCTTCCCCCTTAAGCAGGCATAAGAGTGTTTTCTAAATGTGAGACACTGTTCTCTTTCCTAACTCAGTTCAAGTGTAGCCATGTTTACAGGATCTTCATAAGTGATATCTTATGATAAGTTTCTTTTTCTTTGTGACTTATTTCACTTAGAATCATCGTACCTGAATCCACCCATTTTGCTGCTACTGGTCTTATGACATTGATTTCATGGCTGAGGGATATTCCATCGTACATAAGTACCACAATTTTTTGAACCTTTTTTATATATCCAGGGATTATTAAGCCGTACCCAACTTGAGGTCCTTGTAAGCAGTGCAGCCCTAAATTTTGGGGTGGCTCTGTCTTATTGATTTTCAGTTTTCCCAAGGAATATTCCCTAGACTGGAAGTGCCCTTGGCTCTGTAGCTCTGTTGTTTACTTGTTTTAGGGAACCCAATGCACTGCTCCAGAGAGGCAGTTGTCAATTTACATCCCGCCCATCAGCATGACAAGGCACCCTGTTCTCAAGGGCCTGTCTTGCCTTTCTGGTTTTTACACATTTTGTGGACGTCCCTTTTGACCGGTGGGAAGTGATACTTCTTTGTAGTGCAGATTTGCATTGCCCGCTTGCTTGCTTGGCCAAAATTGGCGTAGGCGTTTTCTCCTGAATATATTCAGGAATAAACGCATACACCCTTTTTGGACAAGTGCATCATTGTCGAAGTTGTGCCCCTCTTCCTGTGCTTAAAAGGCGATTCAAACGTACCTGTTGAAATCTGTTTCCTGCTATTCTGCCTCGCTTTCAAGTCCGCCTCGTTGCCTTCCCTCAACAGATTTTTGGACGATAGTTGTCCTTTATTACTCGGCCAGTTTGTGAATTGCTGCGCCCCTGAGCTCCATTTTTCAACTCGTGTTTGGTGAGCTGACCGCAAGTCCAAAATTTTGGTTCAGGAACTATACTGGTTCCCGGTGGGTGTCTGAGACTTTGGTTAATTCTTCTTCCGGCCGGGAAATTACAGTGATATGTGCCCGTCCAAATGCCTAACAGCTACTCTCTCATTGGTTCTCCCTCTTCCCTTTCATCCTCTGCCAAATTGGAAACGTGTGCGAACCAGGAGGTTAAAGGGGCTGTCTCTCCAAGTTGGGAGGCTGATAGTAAAGCAGATGGAAAGTCAAACTGGAGCACCAGGAGAGGGACTATTCGTTGAGCTTTAGAAACCTTTCGTATTCACAGTGTGTCCGTTCTCTAGGTTTCCCGTACATGTTATAACTGTAGTAATATTCCCTTCAACCTGGAGAGTTGGGACCCATGGAATGGGTGCCATGCATTATTACTTTAAGGGGTCTGCATTTGCTCACCCAATCTCAGCAATACTCTCAGTCCCAAGTGTCCAGTCTTATGCCACATCCAGCTGTCGTTGTAGATAGGGTCATTCCAGGTTTCATCAGAGACCCTGAAGGAATTGTAAAGAATTTCCCAGTTTTTTTGTTTTGTTTTTGAAATTCCTTTTTATAGTGGGTTTGAGCTGATTCTCGCTGCCATGTTTATGCCAGTCTAGACACACTTGATTCCCTTACGGAGACATATCAATACATAGGTTTTAAGATTCTTACTAGTCAGATATATTCCTCTGCGGGAAATATGGGGTTTTGAGTCCCTTTCACTGAGGAAGGTGTAGGTCTTATCTATTCCATAGTTGGTTTTTGGAACGGTACCTGTGCTTATATCAAACTCTGGTTTTATGCATTACCCCACCTCTCCTTCCCCCTTAAGCAGGCATAAGAGTGTTTTCTAAATGTGAGACATTCTTCTCTTTCCTAACTCAGTTCAAGTGTAGCCATGTTTACAGGATCTTCATAAGTGATATCTTATGATAAGTTTCTTTTTCTGTGCGACTTATTTCACTTAGAATCATCGTACCTGAATCCACCCATTTTGCTGCTACTGGTCTTATGTAATTGATTTCATGGCTGAGGGATATTCCATCGTACGTAACTACCACAATTTTTTGAACCATTTTTATATTTCCTGGGATATTTATGGTGTACACAAGTTGAGGTCCTTGTAAGCAGTGCAGCCCTAAATTTTGGGGTGGCTCTGTCTTATTGATATTCAGTTTTCCCAAGGTATATTCCCTAGACTGGAAGTGCCCTTGGCTCTGTAGCTCTGTTGTTTACTTGTTTTAGGGAACACAATGCCCTCCCCCAGAGAGGCAGTTGGCAATTTACATCCCGCCCATCAGCATAACAAGGCTCCCTGTTCTCCAGGGCCTGTCTTGCCTTTCTGGTTTTTACACATTTTGTGGATGTCCCATTTGACCGGTGGGAAGTGATACTTCTTTGTAGTGCAGATTTGCATTGCCCGCTTGCTTGCTTGGCCAAAAAGGGCGTATGCGTTTTCTCCTGAATATATTCAGGAGAAAACGCATACGCCCTTTTTGGCCAAGTGCATCATTGTCGAAGTTGTGCCCCTCTTCCTGTGCTTTAAAGGCGATTCCAACGTACCTCTTGAAATCTGTTTCCTGCTATTCTGCCTCGCTTTCAAGTCCGCCTCGTTGCCTTCCCTCAACAGATTTTTGGACGATAGTTGTCCTTTATTACTCGGCCAGTTTGTGAACTGCTGTGCCCCTGAGCTCCATTTTTCAACTCGTTTTTGGTGAGCTGACCGCAAGTCCAAAATTTTGGTTCAGGACCTATACTGGTTCCCGGTGGGTGGCTGAGACTTTGGTTAATTCTTCTTCCTGCCGGGAAATTACAGTGATATGTGCCCGTCCAAATGCCTAACAGCTACTCTCTCATTGGTTCTTCCTCTTCCCTTTCATCCTCTGCCAAATTGGCAACCTGTGCGAACCAGGAGGATAAAGGGGCTGTCTCTCCAAGTTGGGAGGTTGATAGTAAAACAGATGGAAAGTCAAACCGGAGCACCAGGAGAGGGACTATTCGTTGAGTTTTAGAAACCTTTCGTATTCACAGTGTGTCCGTTCTCTAGGTTTCCGGTACATGTTATAACTATAGTAATATTCCCTTCAACCTGGAGAGTTGGGACCAATGGAATTGGTGCCATGCATTATTGCTTTAAAGGGTCTGCATTTGCTCACCAAATCTCACCAATCGTCTCAGTCCCAAGTGTCCAGCCTTATACCACATCCAGCTGTCGTTGTAGATAGGGTCATTCCAGGGTTCATCAGAGACCCTGAAGGAATTGTAAAGAATTTCCCAGTTTTTTTGTTTTGTTTATGAAATTCCTTTTTATAGTGGGTTTGAGCTGATTCTCGCTGACATGTTTATGCCAGTCTAGACACACTTGATTCCCTTACGGAGATATATCAATACATAGGTTTTAAGATTCTTACTAGTCAGATATATTCCTCTGCGGGAAATATGGGGTTTTGAGTCCCTTTCACTGAGGAAGGTGCAGGTCTTGTCTATTCCATAGTTGGTTTTTGGAACGGTACCTGTGCTTATATCAAACTCTGGATTTGTGCATCACCCCACCTCTCCTTCCCCCTTAAGCAGGCATAAGAGTGTTTTCTAAATGTGAGACACTGTTCTCTTTCCTAACTCAGTTCAAGTGTAGCCATGTTTACAGGATCTTCATAAGTGATATCTTATGATAAGTTTCTTTTTCTCTGTGACTTATTTCACTTAGAATCATCGTACCTGAATCCACCCATTTTGCTGCTACTGGTCTTATGACATTGATTTCATGGCTGAGGGATATTCCATCGTACGTAAGTACCACAATTTTTTGAACCATTTTTATATTTCCTGGGATATTTAAGGTGTACCCAAGTTGAGGTCCTTGTAAGCAGTGCAGCCCTAAATTTTGGGGTGGCTGTGTCTTTTTGATTTTCAGTTTTCCCAAGGTATATTCCCTAGACTGGAAGTGCCCTTGGCTCTGTAGCTCTGTTCTTTACTTGTTTTACGGAACACAATGCACTCCTCCAGAGAGGCAGTTGGCAATTTACATCCCGCCCATCAGCATAACAAGGCTCCCTGTTCTCCAGGGCCTGTCTTGCCTTTCTGGTTTTTACACATTTTGTGGATGTCCCTTTTGACCGGTGGGAAGTGATACTTCTTTGTAGTGCAGATTTGCATTGCCCGCTTGCTTGCTTGGCCAAAAAGGGCGTATGCGTTTTCTCCTGAATATATTCAGGAGAAAACGCATACGCCCTTTTTGGCCAAGTGCATCATTGTCGAAGTTGTGCCCCTCTTCCTGTGCTTTAAAGGCGATTCCAACGTACCTCTTGAAATCTGTTTCCTGCTATTCTGCCTCGCATTCAAGTCCACCTCGTTGCCTTCCCTCAACATATTTTTGGATGATAGTTGTCCTTTATTACTCGGCCAGTTTGTGAATTGCTGTGCCCCTAAGCTCCATTTTTCAACTCGTTTTTGGTGAGCTGACCGCAAGTCCAAAATTTTGGTTCAGGACCTATACTGGTTCCCGGTGGGTGGCTGAGACTTTGGTTAATTCTTCTTCCTGCCGGGAAGTTAGAGTGATATGTGCCTGACCAAATACCTAACAGCTACTCTCTCATTGGTTCTCCCATTTCCCTTTCATCCTCTGCCAAATTGGAAACCTGTGTGAACCAGGAGGTTGAAGGGGCTGTCTCTCCAAGTTGGGAGATTGATAGTAAAGCAGAAGGAAAGTCAAACCGGAGCACCAGGAGAGGGACTATTCGTTGAGTTTTAGAAACCTTTCATATTCACAGTGTGTCCGTTCTCTAGGTTTCTCGTACATGTTATAACTGTAGTAATATTCTCTTCAACCTGGAGAGTTGGGACCCATGGAATGGGTGCCATGCATTATTGCTTTAAAGGGTCTGCATTTGCTCACCCAATCTCACCAATCCTCTCAGTCCCAAGTGTCCAGCCTTATGCCACATCCAGCTGTCATTGTACATCGGGTCATTCCTGGTTTCATCAGAGACCCTGAAGGAATTGTAAAGAATTTCCCAGTTTTCTTGTTTTGTTTTTGAAATACATTTTTATAGTGGGTTTGAGCTGATTCTCGCTGCCATGTTTATGCCAGTCTAGACACACTTGATTCCCTTACGGAGACATATCAATACATAGGTTTTAAGATTCTTACTAGTCACATATATTCCTCTGCGGGAAATATGTGGTTTTGAGTCCCTTTCACTGAGGAAGGTGTAGGTCTTGTCTATTCCATAGTTGGTTTTTGGAACGGTACCTGTGCTTATATCAAACTCTGGTTTTATGCATTACCCTACCTCTCCTTCCCCCTTAAGCAGGCATAAGAGTGTTTTCTAAATGTGAGACATTCTTCTCTTTCCTAACTCAGTTCAAGTGTAGCCATGTTTACAGGATCTTCATATGTGATATCTTATGATAAGTTTCTTTTTCTGTGCGACTTATTTCACTTAGAATCATCGTACCTGAATCCACCCATTTTGCTGCTACTGGTCTTATTACATTTATTTCATGGCTGAGGGATATTCCATCGTACGTAAGTACCACAATTTTTTGAACCATTTTTATATTTCCTGGGATATTTAAGGTGTACCCAAGTTGAGGTCCTTGTAAGCAGTGCAGCCCTAAATTTTGGGGTGGCTCTGTCTTATTGATTTTCAGTTTTCCCAAGGTATATTCCCTAGACTGGAAGTGCCCTTGGCTCTGTAGCTCTGTTCTTTACTTGTTTTAAGGAACACAATGCACTCCCCCAGAGAGGAAGTTGGCAATTTACATCCCGCCCATCAGCATAACAAGGCTCCCTGTTCTCCAGGGCCTGTCTTGCCTTTCTGGTTTTTACACATTTTGTGGATGTCCCTTTTGACCGGTGGGAAGTGATACTTCTTTGTAGTGCAGATTTGCATTTCCCGCTTGTTTGCTTGGCCAAAAAGGGCGTATGCGTTTTCTCCTGAATATATTCAGGAGAAAATGCATACGCCCTTTTTGGCCAAGTGCATCATTGTCGAAGTTGTGCCCCTCTTCCTGTGCTTTAAAGGCGATTCCAACGTACCCCTTGAAATCTGTTTCCTGCTATTCTGCCTCGCTTTCAAGTCCGCCTCGTTGCCTTCCCTCAACAGATTTTTGGACGATAGTTGTCCTTTATTACTCGGCCAGTTTGTGATTTGCTGTGCCCCTGAGCTCCATTTTTCAACTCGTTTTTGGTGAGCTGACCGCAAGTCCAAAATTTTGGTTCAGGACCTATACTGGTTCCCGGTGGGTGGCTGAGACTTTGGTTAATTCTTCTTCCTGCCGGGAAGTTAGAGTGATATGTGCCCGACCAAATACCTAACAGCTACTCTCTCATTGGTTCTCCCTCTTCCCTTTCATCCTCTGCCAAATTGGAAACCTGTGTGAACCAGGAGGTTGAAGGGGCTGTCTCTCCAAGTTGGGAGATTGATAGTAAAGCAGATTGAAAGTCAAACCGTGGCACCAGGAGAGGGACTATTCGTTGAGTTTTAGAAACCTTTCATATTCACAGTGTGTCCGTTCTCTAGGTTTCTCGTACATGTTATAACTGTTGTAATATTCCCTTCAACCTGGAGAGTTGGGACCCATGGAATGGGTGCCATGCATTATTGCTTTAAAGGGTCTGCATTTGCTCACCCAATCTCACCAATCCTCTCAGTCCCAAGTGTCCAGCCTTATGCCACATCCAGCTGTCATTGTAGATATTGTCATTCCAGGTTTCATCAGAGACCCTGAAGGAATTGTAAAGAATTTCCCAGTTTTCTTGTTTTGTTTTTGAAATTCCTTTTTATAGTGGGTTTGAGCTGATTCTCGCTGCCATGTTTATGCCAGTCTAGACACACTTGATTCCCTTACAGAGACATATCAATACATAGGTTTTAAGATTCTTACCAGTCAGATATATTCCTCTGCGGGAAATATGGCTTTTGAGTCCCTTTCACTGAGGAAGGTGTAGGTCTTGTATATTCCATAGTTGGTTTTTGGAACGGTACCTGTGCTTATATCAAACTCTGGGTTTATGCATCACCCCACCTCTCCTTCCCCCTTAAGCAGGCATAAGAGTGTTTTCTAAATGTGAGACATTCTTCTCTTTCCTAACTCAGTTCAAGTGGATCCATGTTACAGGATCTTCATAAGTGATATCTTATGATAAGTTTCTTTTTCTGTGCGACTTATTTCACTTAGAATCATCGTACCTGAATCCACCCATTTTGCTGCTACTGGTCTTATGACATTGATTTCATGGCTGAGGGATATTCCATCATACGTAAGTACCACAATTTTTTGAACCATTTTTATATTTCCTGGGATATTTAATGTGTACCCATGTTGAGGTCCTTGTTAGCATGCAGCCCTAAATTTTGGGGTGGCTCTGTCTTATTGATTTTCAGTTTTCCCAAGGTATATTCCCTAGACTGGAAGTGCCCTTGCCTCTGTAGCTCTGTTCTTTACTTGTTTTAGGGAACACAATGCACTCCTCCAGAGAGGCAGTTGGCAATTTACATCCCGCCCATCAGCATAACAAGGCTCCCTGTTCGCCAGGGCCTGTCTTGCCTTTCTGGTTTTTACACATTTTGTGGATGTCCCTTTTGACCGGTGGGAAGTGATACTTCTTTGTAGTGCAGATTTGCATTGCCCGCTTGCTTGATTGGCCAAAAAGGGCGTATGCGTTTTCTCCTGAATATATTCAGGAGAAAACGCATACGCCCTTTTTGGCCAAGTGCATCATTGTCGAAGTTGTGCCCCTCTTCCTGTGCTTTAAAGGCGATTCCAACATACCTCTTGAAATCTGTTTCCTGCTCTTCTGCCTCGCATTCAAGTCCGCCTCATTGCCTTCCCTCAACAGATTTTTGGACAATAGTTGTCCTTTATTACTCGGCCAGTTTGTGAATTGCTGTGCCCCTGAGCTCCATTTTTCAACTCGTTTTTGGTGAGCTGACCGCAAGTCCAAAATTTTGGTTCAGGACCTATACTGGCTCCCAGTGGGTGGCTGAGACTTTGGTTAATTCTTCTTCCTGACGGGAAATTACAGTGATATGTGCCCGTCCAAATGCCTAACAGCTACTCTCTCATTAGTTCTTCCTCTTCCCTTTCAACCTCTGCCAAATTGGCAACCTGTGCGAACCAGGAGGTTAAAGGGGCTGTCTCCCCAAGTTGGGAGGTTGATAGTAAAGCAGATGGAAAGTCAAACCGGAGCACAAGGAGAGGGACTATTCGTTGAGTTTTAGAAACCTTTCGTGTTCACAAGTGTACGTTCTCTAGGTTTCCGGTACATGTTATAACTGTAGTAATATTCCCTTCAACCTGGAGAGTTGGGACCCATGGAATGGGTGCCATGCATTATTGCTTTAAAGGGTCTGCATTTGCTCACCAAATCTCACCAATCGTCTCAGTCCCAAGTGTCCATCCTTATGCCACTTCCAGCTGTCGTTGTAGATAAGGTCATTCCAGGGTTCATCAGAGACCCTGAAGGAATTGTAAAGAATTTCCCAGTTTTTTTGTTTTGTTTTTGAAATTCCTTTTTATAGTGGGTTTGAGCTGATTCTCGCTGCCATGTTTATGCCAGTCTAGACACACTTGATTCCCTTACGGAGACATATCAATACATAGGTTTTAAGATTCTTACTAGTCAGATATATTCCTCTGTGGGAAATATGGGGTTTTGAGTCCCTTTCACTGAGGAAGGTGCAGGTCTTGTCTATTCCATAGTTGGTTTTTGGAACGGTACCTGTGCTTATATCAAACTCTGGGTTTATGCATCACCCGACCTCTCCTTCCCCCTTAAGCAGGCATAAGTGTGTTTTCTAAATTTGAGACACTGTTCTCTTTCCTAACTCAGTTCAATTGTAGCCATGTTTACAGTATCTTCCTAAGTGATATCTTCTGATAAGTTTCTTTTTCTCTGTGACTTATTTCACTTAGAATCATCGTACCTGAATCTATCCATTTTGCTGCTACTGGTCTTATGACATTGATTTCATGGCTGAGGGATATTCCATCGTACATAAGTACCACAGTTTTTTGAACCATTTTTATATTTCCTGGGATATTTAAGGTGTACCCAAGTTGAGGTCCTTGTAAGCAGTGCAGCCCTAAATTTTGGGGTGGCTCTGTCTTATTGATTTTCAGTTTTCCCAAGGTATATTCCCTAGACTGGAAGTGCCCTTGGCTCTGTAGCTCTGTTCTTTACTTGTTTTAGGGAACACAATGCACTCCTCCAGAGAGGCAGTTGGCAATTTACATCCCGCCCATCAGCATAACAAGGCTTCCTGTTCTCCAGGGCCTGTCTTGCCTTTCTGGTTTTTACAAATTTTGTGGATGTCCCTTTTGACCGGTGGGAAGTGATACTTCTTTGTAGTGCAGATTTGCATTGCCCGCTTGCTTGCTTGGCCAAAAAGGGCGTATGCGTTTTCTCCTGAATATATTCAGGAGAAAACGCATACGCCCTTTTTGGCCAAGTGCATCATTGTCGAAGTTGTGCCCCTCTTCCTGTGCTTTAAAGGCGATTCCAACGTACCTCTTGAAATCTGTTTACTGCTATTCTGCCTCGCTTTCAAGTCCGCCTCGTTGCCTTCCCTCAACAGATTTTTGGACGATAGTTGTCCTTTATTACTCGGCCAGTTTGTGAATTGCTGTGCCCCTGAGCTCCATTTTTCAACTCGTTTTTGGTGAGCTGACCGCAAGTCCAAAATTTTGGTTCAGAACCTATGCTGGTTACCGGTGGGGGGTGAGACTTTGGTTAATTCTTCTTCGTTCCGGTTAGTTAGAGTGATATGTGCCCGACCAATTACCTAACAGCTATTCTCTCATTGGTTCTCCCTCTTCCATTTCATCCTCTGCCAAATTGGAAACCTGTGTGAACCAGGAGGTTGAAGGGGCTGTCTCTCCAAGTTGGGAGATTGATAGTAAAGCAGATGGAAAGTCAAACCGGAGCACCAGGAGAGGGACTATTCGTTGAGTTTTAGAAACCTTTCATATTCACAGTGTGTCCGTTCTCTAGGTTTCTAGTACATGTTATAACTGTAGTAATATCCCCTTCAACCTGGAGAGTTGGGACCCATGGAATGGGTGCCATGCATTATTGCTTTAAAGGGTCTGCATTTGCTCTCCCAATCTCACCAATCCTCTCAGTCCCAAGTGACCAGCCTTATGCCACATCCAGCTGTCGTTGTAGATAGGGTCATTCCAGGTTTCATCAGAGACCCTGAAGGAATTGTAAAGAATTTCCCAGTTTTTTTGTTTTGTTATTGAAATTCCTTTTTTTAGTGGGTTTGAGCTGATTCTCGCTGCCATGTTTCTGCCAGTCTAGACACACTTGATTCCCTTACGGAGACATATCAATACATAGGTCTTAAGATTCTTACTAGTCAGATATATTCCTCTGCGGGAAATATGGGGTTTTGAGTCCCTTTCACTGAGGAAGGTGTAGTTCTTGTCTATTCCATAGCTGGTTTTTGGAACGGTACCTGTGCTTATATCAAACTCTGGTTTTATGCATCACCTCACCTCTCCTTCCCCCTTAAGCAGGCATAAGAGTGTTTTCTAAATGTGAGACACTGTTCTCTTTCCTAACTCAGTTCAAGTGTAGCCATGTTTACAGGATCTTCATAAGTGATATCTTATGATAAGTTTCTTTTTCTGTGTGACTTATTTCACTTAGAATCATCGTACCTGAATCCACCCATTTTGCTATTACTGGTGTTATGACATTGATTTCATGGCTGAGGGATATTCCATCGTACGTAAGTACCACAATTTTTTGAACCATTTTTATATTTCCTGGGATATTTAAGGTGTACCCAAGTTGACGTCCTTGTAAGCACTGCAGCCCTAAATTTTGGGCTGGCTCTATCTTATTGATTTTCAGTTTTCCCAAGGTATATTCCCTAGACTGGAAGTGCCCTTGGCTCTGTAGCTCTGTTGATTACTTGTTTTAGGGAACACAATGCACTCCTCCAGAGAGACAGTTGGCAATTTACATCCCGCCCATCAACATAACAAGGCTCCCTGTTCTGCAGGGCCTGTCTTGCCTTTCTGGTTTTTACACATTTTGTGGATGTCCCTTTTGACTGGTGGGAAGTGATACTTCTTTGTAGTGCAGATTTGCATTGCCGCATGCTTGCTTGCTTGGCCAAAAAGGGCGTATGCGTTTTCTCCTGAATATATTCAGGAGAAAACGCATGCGCTCTTTTTGGCCAAGAGCATCATTGTCGAAGTTGTGCCCCTCTTCCTGTGCTTTAAAGGCGATTCCAACGTACCTCTTGAAATCTGTTTCCTGCTATTCTGCCTCGCATTCAAGTCCGCCTCGTTGCCTTCCCTCAACAGATTTTTGGACGATAGTTGTCCTTTTTTACTTGGCCTGTTTGTGTATTGCTGTGCCCCTGAGCTCCATTTTTCAACTCATTTTTGGTGAGCTGACCGCAAGTCCAAAATTTTGGTTCAGGACCTATGCTGGTTCCCGGTGGGTGGCTGAGACTTTGGTTAATTCTTCTTCCTGCCGGGAAGTTAGAGTGATATGTGCCCGTCCAAATGCCTAACAGCTACTCTCTCATTGGTTCTCCCTCTTCCCTTTCATCCTCTGCCAAATTGGCAACCTGTGCGAACCAGGAGGTTAAAGGGGCTGTCTCTTCAAGTTGGGAGGTTGATAGTAAAGCAGATGGAATGTGAAACCGGAGCACCAAGAGAGGGACTATTCATTGAGTTTTAGAAACCTTTCGTATTCACAGTGTGTCCGTTCTCTAGGTTTCCCATACATGTTATAACTTTAGTAATACTGCCTTCAACCTGGAGAGTTGGGACCCATGGAATGGGTGCCTGGCATTATTGCTTTAAAGGGTCTGCATTTGCTCACCCAATCTCACCAATCCTCTCAGTCCCAAGTGTCCAACCTTACGCCACATCCAGCTGTCGTTGAAGATAGGGTCATTCCTGGTTTCATCAGAGACCCTGAAGGAATTGTAAAGAATTTCCCAATTTTTTTGTTTTGTTATTGAAATTACTTTTTTTAGTGGGTTTGAGCTGATTCTCGCTGCCATGTTTATGCCAGTCTAGACACACTTGATTCCCTTACGGAGACATATCAATACATAGGTCTTAAGATTCTTACTAGTCAGATATATTCCTCTGCGGGAAATATGGGGTTTTGAGTCCCTTTCACTGAAGAAGGTATAGGTCTTGTCTATTCCATAGTTGGTTTTTGGAACGGTACCTGTGCTTATATCAAACTCTGGTTTTATGCATCACCCCACCTCTCCTTCCCCCTTAAGCAGGCATAAGAGTGTTTTCTAAATGTGAGACACTGTTCTCTTTCCTAATTCAATTCAAGTGTAGCCATGTTTACAGGATCTTCATGAGTGATATCTTATGATAAGTTTCTTTTTCTGTGTGACTTATTTCACTTAGAATCATCGTACCTGAATCCACCCATTTTGCTACTACTGGTCTTATGACATTGATTTCATGGATGAGGGATATTCCATCGTACGTAAGTACCACAATTTTTTGAACCATTTTTATATTTCCTGGGGTATTTAAGGTGTACCCAAGTTGAGGTCCTTTTAAGCAGTGCAGCCCTAAATTTTGGGGTGGCTCTGTCTTATTGATTTTCAGTTTTCCAAAGGTATATTCCCTAGACTGGAAGTGCCCTTGGCTCTGTGGCTCTGTTGATTACTTCTTTTAGGGAACACAATGCACTCCTCCAGAGAGACAGTTGGCAATTTACATCCCGCCCATCAACATAACAAGGCTCCCTGTTCTGCAGGGCCTGTCTTGCCTTTCTGGTTTTTTCACATTTTGTGGATGTCCCTTTTGACCGGTGGGAAGTGATACTTCTTTGTAGTGCAGATTTGCATTGCCCGCTTGCTTGCTTGGCCAAAAAGGGCGTATGCGTTTTCTCCTGAATATATTCAGGAGAAAACGCATACGCCCTTTTTGGCCAAGTGCATCATTGTCAAAGTTGTGCCCCTCTTCCTGTGCTTTAAAGGCGATTCCAACGTACCTCTTGAAATCTGTTTCCTGCTATTCTGACTCACTTTCAAGTCCGCCTCATTGCCTTCCCTCAAGAGATTTTTGGACCATAGTTGTCCTTTATTACTCGGCCAGTTTGTGAATTGCTGTGCCCCTGAGCTCCATTTGTCAACTCGTTTTTGGTGAGCTGACCGCAAGTCCAACATTTTGGTTCAGGACCTATGCTGGTTCCCGGTGGGGGGCTGAGACTTTGGTTAATTCTTCTTCCTGCCGGGAAGTTAGTGTGAAATGTGCCCGTCCAAATGCCTAACAGCTACTCTCTCATTGGTTCTCCCTCTTCCCTTTCATCCTCTGCCAAATTGGAAACCTGTGTGAACCAGGAGGTTAAAGGGGCTGTCTCTCCAAGTTGGGAGGTTGATAGTAAAGCAGATGGAAAGTAAATCCGGAGCACCAGGAGAGGGACTATTCGTTGAGTTTTAGAAACCTTTCATATTCACAGTGGGTCCGTTCTGTAGGTTTCCCGTACATGTTATAGCTGTAGTAATATTCCCTTCAACCTGGAGAGTTGGGACCCATGGAATGGGTGCCATGCATTATTGCTTTAAAGGGTCTGCATTTGCTCACCCAATCTCACCAATCCTCTCAGTCCCAAGTGTCCCTCCTTATGCCACATCCAGCTGTCATTGTAGATAGGGTCATTCCAGGTTTCATCAGAGACGCTGAAGGAATTGTAAAGAATTTCCCAGTTGTTTTGTTTTGTTTTTGAAATTCCTTTTTATAGTGGGGTTGAGCTGATTCTCGCTGCCATGTTTATGCCAGTCTAGACACACTTGATTCCCTTACGGTGACATATCAATACATAGGTTTTAAGATTCTTACTAGTCAGATATATTCCTCTGCGGTAAATATGGGGTTTTGAGTCCCTTTCACTGAGGAAGGTGTAGGTCTTGTCTATTCCATAGTTGGTTTTTGGAACGGTACCTGTGCTTATATCAAACTCCTGTTTTATGCATCACCTCACCTCTCCTTCCCCCTTAAGCAGGCATAAGAGTGTTTTCTAAATGTGAGACACTGTTCTCTTTCCTAACTCAGTTCAAGTGTAGCCATGTTTACAGGATCTTCATAAGTGATATCTTATGATTAGTTTCTTTTTCTCTGTGACTTATTTCACTTAGAATCATCGTACCTGAATCCAACCATTTGGCTGCTACTGGTCTTATGACATTGATTTCATGGCTGAGGGATATTCCATCGTACGTAAGTACCACAATTTTTTGAAACATTTTTATATTTCCTGGGATATTTAAGGTGTACCCAAGTTGAGGTCCTTGTAAGCAGTGCAGCCCTAAATTTTGGGGTGGCTGTGTCTTTTTGATTTTCAGTTTTCCCAAGGTATATTCCCTAGACTGGAAGTGCCCTTGGCTCTGTAGCTCTGTTGTTTACTTGTTTTAGGGAACACAATGCACTCCTCCAGAGAGGCAGTTGGCAATTTATATCCTGCCCATCAGCATAACAAGGCTCCCTGTTCTCCAGGGCCTGTCTTGCCTTTCTGGTTTTTACAAATTTTGTGGATGTCCCTTTTGACCGGTGGGAAGTGATACTTCTTTGTAGTGCAGATTTGCATTGCCCGCTTGCTTGCTTGGCCAAAAAGGGCGTATGCGTTTTCTCCTGAATATATTCAGGAGAAATCGCATACGCCCTTTTTGGCCAAGTGCATCATTGTCGAAGTTGTGCCCCTCTTCCTGTGCTTTAAAGGTGATTCCAACGTACCTCTTGAAATCTGTTTCCTGCTATTCTGCCTCGCTTTCAAGTCCGCCTCGTTGCGTTCCCTCAACAGATTTTTGGACGATAGTTGTCCTTTATTACTTGGCCAGTTTGTGAATTGCTGTGCCCCTGAGCTCAATTTTTCAACTCGTTTTTGGTGAGCTGACCGCAAGTCCAAAATTTTGGTTCAGGACCTATACTGTTCTCCGGTGGGTGGCTGAGACTTTGGTTAATTCTTCTTCCTGCCGGGAAATTACAGTGATATGTGCCCGTCCAAATGCCTAACAGCTACTCTCTCATTGGTTCTCCCTCTTCCCTTTCATCCTCTGCCAAATTGGCAACCTGTGCGAACCAGGAGGTTAAAGGGGCTGTCTCTCCAAGTTGGGAGATTGATAGTAAAGCAGATGGAAAGTCAAACCGGAGAACCAGGAGAGGGACTATTCGTTGAGTTTTAGAAACCTTTCGTATTCACAGTGTGTCCGTTCTCAAGGTTTCCCGTACATGTTATAACTGTAGTAATATTCCCTTCAACCTGGAGAGATGGGATCCATGGAATGGGTGCCAGGCATTATTGCTTTAAAGGGTCTGCATTTGCTCACCCAATCTCACCAATCCTCTCAGTCCCAAGTGTCCCTCCTTATGCCACATTCAGCTGTCGTTGTAGATAGGGTCATTCCAGGTTTCATCAGAGACCCTGAAGGAATTGTAAAGAATTTCCCAGTTTTTTTGTTTTGTTTTTGAAATTCCTTTTTATAGTGGGTTTGAGCTGATTCTCGCTGCCATGTTTATGCAAGTCTAGACACACTTGATTCCGTAACGGAGACATATCAATACATAGGTTTTAAGATTCTTACTAGTCAGATATATTCCTCTGTGGGAAATATGGGGTTTTGAGTCCCTTTCCCTGAGGAAGGTGTAGGTCTTGTCTATTCCATAGTTGGTGTTTGGAACGGTACCTGTGTTTATATCAAACTCTGGTTTTATGCATCAGCCCACCTCTCCTTCCCCCTTAAGCAGGCATAAGAGTGTTTTCTAAGTGTGAGACACTGTTCTCTTTCCTAACTCAGTTCAAGTGTAGCCATGTTTATAGTATCTTCATAAGTGATATCTTATGATAAGTTTCTTTTTCTGTGTGACTTATTTCACTTAGAATCATCGTACCTGGATCCACCCATTTTGCTGCTACTGGTCTTATGACATTGATTTCATGGCTGAGGGATATTCCATCGTACGTAAGTACCGCAATTTTTGGAACCGTTTTTATATTTCCTGGGATATTTAAGGTGTACCCAAGTTGAGGTCCTTGTAAGCAGTGCAGTCCTAAATTTTGGGGTGGCTCTGTCTTATTGATTTTCAGTTTTCCCAAGTTATATTCCCTAGACAGGAAGTGCCCTTGGCTCTGCAGCTCTGTTCTTTACTTGTTTGAGGGAACACAATGCACTCCTCCAGAGAGGCAGTTTGCAATTTACATCCCGCCCTTCAGCATAGCAAGGCTCCCTGTTCTCCAGGGCCTGTCTTGCCTTTCTGGTTTTTACACATTTTGTGGATGTCCCTTTTGACCGGTTGGAAGTGATACATCTATGTAGTGCAGATTTGCATTGCCCGCTTGCTTGCTTGGCCAAAAAGGACTTAGGCGTTTTCTCCTGAATATATTCAGGAGGAAATGCATACGCCCTTTTTGGCCAAGTGCATCATTGTCGAAGTTGTGCCCCTCTTCCTGTGCTTTAAAGGCGATTCCACCGTACCTGTTGAAATCTGTTTCCTGCTATTCTGCCTCGCTTTCAAGTCCGCCTCACTGCCTTCCCTCAACAGATTTTTGAACGATAGATGTCCTTTATTACTCGGCCCGTTTGTGAATTGCTGTGCCCCTGAGCTCCATTTTTCAACTCGTTTTTGGTGAGCTGACCCCAAGTCCAAAATTTTGGTTCAGGACCTATACTGGTTCCCGGTGGGTGGCTGAGACTTTGGTTAATTCTTCTTCCTGCGGGAAATTACAGTGATATGTGCCCGTCCAAATGCCTAACAGCTACTCTCTCATTGGTTCTCCCTCTTCCCTTTCATCCTCTGCCAAATTGGCAACCTGTGCGAACCAGGAGGTTAAAGGGGCTGTCTCTCCAAGTTGGGAGGTTGATAGTAAAGCAGATGGAAGTCAAACCGGAGCACCAGGACAGGGACTATTCGTTGAGGTTTAGAAACATTTCGTAATCACAGTGTGTCCGTTCTCTAGGTTTCTCATACATGTTATAGCTGTAGTTATATTCCCTTCAACCTGGAGAGTTGGGACCCATGGAATGGGTGCCAGGCGTTTGTGCTTTAAAGGGTCTGCATTTGCTCACCCAATCTCACCAATCGTCTCAGTCCCAAGTGTCCCTCCTTATGCCACATCCAGCTGTCATTGTAGATAGGGTCATTCCAGGTTTCATCAGAGACGCTGAAGGAATTGTAAAGAATTTCCCAGTTGTTTTGTTTTGTTTTTGAAATTCCTTTTTATAGTGGGTTTGAGCTGATTCTCGCTGCCATGTTTATGCAAGTCTAGACACACTTGATTCCGTAACGGAGACATATCAATACATAGGTTTTAAGATTCTTACTAGTCAGATATATTCCTCTGCGTGAAATATGGTGTTTTGAGTCCCTTTCACTGAGGAAGGTGTAGGTCTTGTCTATTCCATAGTTGGTTTTTGGAACGGTACCTGTGCTTATATCAAACTCTGGTTTTATGCATCACCCCACGTCTCCTTCCCCCTTAAGCAGGCATAAGAGTGTTTTCTAAATGTGACACTCTGTTCTCTTTCCTAACTCAGTTCAAGTGTAGCCATGTTTACAGGATCTTCATAAGTGATATCTTATGATAAGTTTCTTTTTCTCTGTGACTTATTTCACTTACAATCATCGTACCTGAATCCACCCATTTTGCTGCTACTGGTCTTATGACATTGATTTCATGGCTGAGGGATATTCCATCGTACATAAGTACCACAATTTTTGGAACCATTTTTATATTTCCTGGGATATTTAAGGTGTACCCAAGTTGAGGTCCTTGTAAGCAGTGCAGCCCTAAATTTTGGGGTGGCTCTGTCTTATTGATTTCCAGTTTTCCCAAGGCATATTCCCTAGACTGGAAGTGCCCTTGGCTCTTTAGCTCTGTTGTTTACTTGTTTTAGGGAACACAATGCACTCCGCCAGAGAGGCAGTTGGCAATTTACATCCCGCCCATCAGCATAGCAAGGCTCCCTGTTCTCCAGGGCCTGTCTTGCCTTTCTAGTTTTTACACATTTTGTGGATGTCCCTTTTGACCAGTGGGAAGTGATACTTCTTTTTAGTGCAGGTTTGCATTGCCCGCTTGCTTGCTTGGCCAAAAAGTGTGTATGCGTTTTCTCCTGGATATATTCAGGAGGAAATGCATATACCCTTTTTGGCCAAGTGCATCATTGTCGAAGTTGGGCCCCTCTTCCTGTGCTTTAAAGGCGATTCCAACGTACCTGTTGAAATCTTTTTCCTGCTATCCTGCCTCGCTTTCAAGTCCGCCTCGCTGCCTTCCCTCAACAGATTTTTGGACGATAGTTGTCCTTTATTACTCGGCCAGTTTGTGAATTGCTGTGCCCCTGAGCTCCATTTTTCAACTCGTTTTTGGTGAACTGACCGCAAGTCCAAAATTTTGGTTCAGGACCTATACTGGTTCCCGGTGGGTGGCTGAGACTTTGGTTAATTCTTCTTCCTGCCGGGAAATTACAGTGATATGTGCCCGTTCAAATGCCTAACAGCTACTCTCTCATTGGTTCTCCCTCTTCCCTTTAATCCTCTGCCATATTGGCAACATGTGCGAACCAGGAGGTTAAAGGGGCTGTCTCTCCAAGTTGGGAGGTTGATAGTAAAGCAGATGGAAAGTCAAACCGGAGCACCAGGAGAGGGACTATTCGTTGAGTTTTAGAAACCTTTCGTATTCACAGTGTGTCCCTTCTCTAGGTTTTCCGTACGTGTTATAACTGTAGTAATATTCCCTACAACCTGGAGAGTTGTGACCCATGGAATGGGTGCCATGCATTATTGCTTTAAAGGGTCTGCATTTGCTCACCCAAACTCACCAATCCTCTCAGTCCCAAGTGTCCAGCCTTATGCCATATCCAGCTGTCGTTGTAGATAGGGTCATTCCAGGTTTCATCAGAGACCCTGAAGGAATTGTAAAGAATTTCCCAGTTTTTTTGTTTTGTTTTTGAAATTCCTTTTTGTAGTGGGTTTGAGCTGATTCTCGCTGCCATGTTTATGCCAGTCTAGACACACTTGATTCCCTTCCGGAGACATATCAATACATAGGTTTTAAGATTCTTACTAGTCAGATATATTCCTCTGCGGGAAATATGGGATTTTGAGTCCCTTTCACTGAGGAAGGTGTAGGTCTTGTCTATTCCATAGTAGGATTTTGGAACGGTACCTGTGCTTATATCAAACTCTGGTTTTATGCATCACCCCACCTCTCCTTCCCCCTTAAGCAGGCATAAGAGTGTTTTCTAAATGTGAAACACTGTTCTCTTTCCTAACTCAGTTCAAGTGTAGCCATGTTTACAGGATCTTCATAAGTGATATCTTATGATAAGTTTCTTTTTCTCTGTGACTTATTTCACTTAGAATCATCGTACCTGAATCCACCCATTTTGCTGCTACTGGTCTTATGACATTGATTTCATGGCTGAGGGATATTCCATCGTATGTAAGTACCACAATTTTTTGAACCATTTTTATATTTCCTGGGATATTTAAGGTGTACCCAAGTTGAGGTCCTTGTAAGCAGTGCAGCCCTAAATTTTGGGGTGGCTCTTATTGATTTTCAGTTTTCCCAAGGTATATTCCCTAGACTGGAAGTGCACCTGGCTCTGTATCACTGTTGTTTACTTGTTTTAGGGAACACAATGCACTCCTCCAGAGAGGCAGTTGGCAATTTACATCCCGCCCATCAGCATAAAAAAGCTCCCTGTTCTCCAGGGCCTGTCTTGCCTTTCTGGTTTTTACACATTTTGTAGATGTCCCTTTTGACCGGTGGGAAGTGATACTTCTTTGTAGTGCAGATTTGCATTACCCGCTTGCTTGCTTGGCCAAAAAGGGCGTATGCGTTTTCTCCTGAATATATTCAGGAGAAAACGCATACGCCCTTTTTGGCCAAGTGCATCATTGTCGAAGTTGTGCCCCTCTTCCTGTGCTTTAAAGGCGATTCCAACGTACATCTTGAAATCTGTTTCCTGCTATTCTGCCTCGCTTTCAAGTCCGCCTCGTTGTCTTCCCTCAACAGATTTTTGGACGATTGTTGTCCTTTATTACTCGGCCATTTTGTGAATTGCTGTGCCCTTGAGCACCATTATTCAACTCGTTTTTGGTGAGCTGACCGCAAGTCCAAAATTTTGGTTCAGGACCTATACTGGTTCCCGGTGGGTGGCTGAGACTTTGGTTAATTCTTCTTCCTGCCGAGAAGTTAGAGTGATATGTGCCCGTCCAAATGCCTAACAGCTACTCTCTCATTGGTTCTCCCTCTTCCCTTTCATCCTCTGCCAAATTGGCAACCTGTGCGAAACAGGAGGTTAAAGGGGCTGTCTCTCCAAGTTGGGAGGTTGATAGTAAAGCAGATGGAAAGTCAAACCGGAGCACCAGGAGAGGGACTATTCGTTGAGTTTTAGAAACCTTTCGTATTCACAGTGTGTCCGTTCTCTAGGTTTCCCGTACATGTTATAACTTTAGTAATATTCCCTTCAACCTGGATAGTTGTGACCCATGGAATGGGTGCCATGCATTTTTGCTTTAAGGGGCTTCATTTGCTCACCCAATCTCATCAATCCTCTCAGTCCCAAGTGTGCAACCTTATGCCACATCCAGCTGTCATTGTAGATAGGGTCATTCCAGGTTTCATCAGAGACCCTGAAGGAATTGTAAAGAATTTCCCAGTTTTTTTGTTTTGTTTTTGAAATTCCTGTTTATAGTGGGTTTGAGCTGATTCTCGCTGCCATGTTTATGTCCATCTAGACACACTTGATTCTCTTACGGAGACATATCAATACATAGGTTGTAAGATTTTTACTAGTCAGATATATTCCTATGCGGGAAATATGGGGTTTTGAGTCCCTTTCACTGAGGAAGGTGTAGGTTTTGTCTATTCCATAGTTGGTTTTTGGAACGGTACCTGTGCTTATATCAAACTCTGGTTTTATGCATCACCCCACCTCTCCTTCCCCCTTAAGCAGGCATAAGAGTGTTTTCTAAATGTGAGACACTGTTCTCTTTCCTAACTCAGTTCAAGTGTAGCCATGTTTACAGGATCTTCATAAGTGATATCTTATGATAAGTTTCTTTTTCTGTGTGACTTATTTCACTTAGAATCATCGTACATGAATTCACCCATTTTGCTGCTACTGGTCTTATGACATTGATTTCATGGCTGAGGGATATTCCATCGTACGTATGTACCACAATTTTTTGAACCATTTTTATATTTCCTGGGATATTTAAGGTGTACCCAAGTTGAGGTCCTTGTAAGCAGTGCAGCCCTAAATTTTGGGGTGGCTCTGTCTTATTGATTTTCAGTTTTCCCAAGGTATATTCCCTAGACTGGAAGTGCCCTTGGCTCTGTAGCTCTGTTGTTTACTTGTTGTAGGGAACACAATGCACTCCTCCAGAGAGGCAGTTGGCAATTTACATCCCGCCCATCAGCATAACAAGGCTCCCTGTTCTCCAGGGCCTGTCTTGCCTTTCTGGTTTTTACACATTTTGTGGATGTCCCTTTTGACCGGTGGGAAGTGATACTTCTTTGTAGTGCAGATTTGCATTGCCCGCTTGCTTGCTTGGCCAAAAAGGGCGTATGCGTTTTCTCCTGAATATATTCAGGAGAAAACGCATACGCCCTTTTTGGCCAAGTGCATCATTGTCGAAGTTGTGCCCCTCTCCCTGTGCTTTAAAGGCGATTCCAACGTACCTCTTGAAATCTGTTTCCTGCTATTCTGACTCGCATTCAAGTCCGCGTCGTTGCCTTCCCTCAACAGATTTTTGGACGATAGTTGTCCTTTTTTACTTGGCCAGTTTGTGAGTTGCTGTGCCCCTGATCTCCATTATTCAACTCGTGTTTGGTGAGCTGACCGCAGGTCCAAAATTTTGGTTCAGTACCTATGCTGGTTCCCGGTGGGTGGCTGAGACTTTGGTTAATTCTTCTTCGTGCCCGGAAGTTAGAGTGATATTTGCCCGTCCAAATGCCTAACAGCTACTCTCTCATTGGATATCCCTCTTCCCTTTCATCCATTGCCAAATTGGCAACCTGTGCGAACCAGGAGGTTAAAGGGGCTGTCTCTCCAAGTTGGGAGGTTGATAGTAAAGCAGATGGAAAGTCAAACCGGAGCACCAGGAGAGGGACTATTCGTTGAGTTTTAGAAACCTTTCGTATTCACAGTGTGTCCGTTCTCTAGGTTTCCCGTACATGTTATAACTTTAGTAATATTCCCTTCAACCTGGAGAGTTGGGACCCATGGAATGGGTGCCAGGCATTTGTGCTTTAAAGGGTCTGCATTTGCTCACCCAATCTCACCAATCCTCTCAGTCCCAAGTGTCCAGACTTATGCCTCATCCAGCTGTCGTTGTTCATAAGGTCATTCCAGGTTTCATCAGAGACCCTGAAGGAATTGTAAAGAATTTCCCAATTTTTTTGTTTTGTTTTTGAAATTCCTTTTTATAGTGAGTTTGAGCTGATTCTCGCTGCCATGTTTATGCCAGTCTAGACACACTTGATTCCCTTACGGAGACATATCAATACATAGGTTTTAAGATTCTTACTAGTCAGATATATTCCTCTGCGCGAAATATGAGGTTTTGAGTCCCTTTCACTGAGGAAGGTGTAGGTCTTGTCTATTCCATAGTTGGTTTTTGGAACGGTAACTGTGCTTGTATCAAACTCTGGTTTTATGCATCACCCCACGTCTCCTTCCCCCTTAAGCAGGCATAAGAGTGTTTTCTAAATGTGACACTCTGTTCTCTTTCCTAACTCAGTTCAAGTGTAGCCATGTTTACAGGATCTTCATAAGTGATATCTTATGATAAGTTTCTTTTTCTCTGTGACTTATTTCACTTACAATCATCGTACCTGAATCCACCCATTTTGCTGCTACTGGTCTTATGACATTGATTTCATGGCTGAGGGATATTCCATCGTACATAAGTACCACAATTTTTGGAACCATTTTTATATTTCCTGGGATATTTAAGGTGTACCCAAGTTGAGGTCCTTGTAAGCAGTGCAGCCCTAAATTTTGGGGTGGCTCTGTCTTATTGATTTCCAGTTTTCCCAAGGCATATTCCCTAGACTGGAAGTGCCCTTGGCTCTTTAGCTCTGTTGTTTACTTGTTTTAGGGAACACAATGCACTCCGCCAGAGAGGCAGTTGGCAATTTACATCCCGCCCATCAGCATAGCAAGGCTCCCTGTTCTCCAGGGCCTGTCTTGCCTTTCTAGTTTTTACACATTTTGTGGATGTCCCTTTTGACCAGTGGGAAGTGATACTTCTTTTTAGTGCAGGTTTGCATTGCCCGCTTGCTTGCTTGGCCAAAAAGTGTGTATGCGTTTTCTCCTGGATATATTCAGGAGGAAATGCATATACCCTTTTTGGCCAAGTGCATCATTGTCGAAGTTGGGCCCCTCTTCCTGTGCTTTAAAGGCGATTCCAACGTACCTGTTGAAATCTTTTTCCTGCTATCCTGCCTCGCTTTCAAGTCCGCCTCGCTGCCTTCCCTCAACAGATTTTTGGACGATAGTTGTCCTTTATTACTCGGCCAGTTTGTGAATTGCTGTGCCCCTGAGCTCCATTTTTCAACTCGTTTTTGGTGAACTGACCGCAAGTCCAAAATTTTGGTTCAGGACCTATACTGGTTCCCGGTGGGTGGCTGAGACTTTGGTTAATTCTTCTTCCTGCCGGGAAATTACAGTGATATGTGCCCGTTCAAATGCCTAACAGCTACTCTCTCATTGGTTCTCCCTCTTCCCTTTAATCCTCTGCCATATTGGCAACATGTGCGAACCAGGAGGTTAAAGGGGCTGTCTCTCCAAGTTGGGAGGTTGATAGTAAAGCAGATGGAAAGTCAAACCGGAGCACCAGGAGAGGGACTATTCGTTGAGTTTTAGAAACCTTTCGTATTCACAGTGTGTCCCTTCTCTAGGTTTTCCGTACGTGTTATAACTGTAGTAATATTCCCTACAACCTGGAGAGTTGTGACCCATGGAATGGGTGCCATGCATTATTGCTTTAAAGGGTCTGCATTTGCTCACCCAAACTCACCAATCCTCTCAGTCCCAAGTGTCCAGCCTTATGCCATATCCAGCTGTCGTTGTAGATAGGGTCATTCCAGGTTTCATCAGAGACCCTGAAGGAATTGTAAAGAATTTCCCAGTTTTTTTGTTTTGTTTTTGAAATTCCTTTTTGTAGTGGGTTTGAGCTGATTCTCGCTGCCATGTTTATGCCAGTCTAGACACACTTGATTCCCTTCCGGAGACATATCAATACATAGGTTTTAAGATTCTTACTAGTCAGATATATTCCTCTGCGGGAAATATGGGATTTTGAGTCCCTTTCACTGAGGAAGGTGTAGGTCTTGTCTATTCCATAGTAGGATTTTGGAACGGTACCTGTGCTTATATCAAACTCTGGTTTTATGCATCACCCCACCTCTCCTTCCCCCTTAAGCAGGCATAAGAGTGTTTTCTAAATGTGAAACACTGTTCTCTTTCCTAACTCAGTTCAAGTGTAGCCATGTTTACAGGATCTTCATAAGTGATATCTTATGATAAGTTTCTTTTTCTCTGTGACTTATTTCACTTAGAATCATCGTACCTGAATCCACCCATTTTGCTGCTACTGGTCTTATGACATTGATTTCATGGCTGAGGGATATTCCATCGTATGTAAGTACCACAATTTTTTGAACCATTTTTATATTTCCTGGGATATTTAAGGTGTACCCAAGTTGAGGTCCTTGTAAGCAGTGCAGCCCTAAATTTTGGGGTGGCTCTTATTGATTTTCAGTTTTCCCAAGGTATATTCCCTAGACTGGAAGTGCACCTGGCTCTGTATCACTGTTGTTTACTTGTTTTAGGGAACACAATGCACTCCTCCAGAGAGGCAGTTGGCAATTTACATCCCGCCCATCAGCATAAAAAAGCTCCCTGTTCTCCAGGGCCTGTCTTGCCTTTCTGGTTTTTACACATTTTGTAGATGTCCCTTTTGACCGGTGGGAAGTGATACTTCTTTGTAGTGCAGATTTGCATTACCCGCTTGCTTGCTTGGCCAAAAAGGGCGTATGCGTTTTCTCCTGAATATATTCAGGAGAAAACGCATACGCCCTTTTTGGCCAAGTGCATCATTGTCGAAGTTGTGCCCCTCTTCCTGTGCTTTAAAGGCGATTCCAACGTACATCTTGAAATCTGTTTCCTGCTATTCTGCCTCGCTTTCAAGTCCGCCTCGTTGTCTTCCCTCAACAGATTTTCGGACGATTGTTGTCCTTTATTACTCGGCCATTTTGTGAATTGCTGTGCCCTTGAGCACCATTATTCAACTCGTTTTTGGTGAGCTGACCGCAAGTCCAAAATTTTGGTTCAGGACCTATACTGGTTCCCGGTGGGTGGCTGAGACTTTGGTTAATTCTTCTTCCTGCCGAGAAGTTAGAGTGATATGTGCCCGTCCAAATGCCTAACAGCTACTCTCTCATTGGTTCTCCCTCTTCCCTTTCATCCTCTGCCAAATTGGCAACCTGTGCGAAACAGGAGGTTAAAGGGGCTGTCTCTCCAAGTTGGGAGGTTGATAGTAAAGCAGATGGAAAGTCAAACCGGAGCACCAGGAGAGGGACTATTCGTTGAGTTTTAGAAACCTTTCGTATTCACAGTGTGTCCGTTCTCTAGGTTTCCCGTACATGTTATAACTTTAGTAATATTCCCTTCAACCTGGATAGTTGTGACCCATGGAATGGGTGCCATGCATTTTTGCTTTAAGGGGCTTCATTTGCTCACCCAATCTCATCAATCCTCTCAGTCCCAAGTGTGCAACCTTATGCCACATCCAGCTGTCATTGTAGATAGGGTCATTCCAGGTTTCATCAGAGACCCTGAAGGAATTGTAAAGAATTTCCCAGTTTTTTTGTTTTGTTTTTGAAATTCCTGTTTATAGTGGGTTTGAGCTGATTCTCGCTGCCATGTTTATGTCCATCTAGACACACTTGATTCTCTTACGGAGACATATCAATACATAGGTTGTAAGATTTTTACTAGTCAGATATATTCCTATGCGGGAAATATGGGGTTTTGAGTCCCTTTCACTGAGGAAGGTGTAGGTTTTGTCTATTCCATAGTTGGTTTTTGGAACGGTACCTGTGCTTATATCAAACTCTGGTTTTATGCATCACCCCACCTCTCCTTCCCCCTTAAGCAGGCATAAGAGTGTTTTCTAAATGTGAGACACTGTTCTCTTTCCTAACTCAGTTCAAGTGTAGCCATGTTTACAGGATCTTCATAAGTGATATCTTATGATAAGTTTCTTTTTCTGTGTGACTTATTTCACTTAGAATCATCGTACATGAATTCACCCATTTTGCTGCTACTGGTCTTATGACATTGATTTCATGGCTGAGGGATATTCCATCGTACGTATGTACCACAATTTTTTGAACCATTTTTATATTTCCTGGGATATTTAAGGTGTACCCAAGTTGAGGTCCTTGTAAGCAGTGCAGCCCTAAATTTTGGGGTGGCTCTGTCTTATTGATTTTCAGTTTTCCCAAGGTATATTCCCTAGACTGGAAGTGCCCTTGGCTCTGTAGCTCTGTTGTTTACTTGTTGTAGGGAACACAATGCACTCCTCCAGAGAGGCAGTTGGCAATTTACATCCCGCCCATCAGCATAACAAGGCTCCCTGTTCTCCAGGGCCTGTCTTGCCTTTCTGGTTTTTACACATTTTGTGGATGTCCCTTTTGACCGGTGGGAAGTGATACTTCTTTGTAGTGCAGATTTGCATTGCCCGCTTGCTTGCTTGGCCAAAAAGGGCGTATGCGTTTTCTCCTGAATATATTCAGGAGAAAACGCATACGCCCTTTTTGGCCAAGTGCATCATTGTCGAAGTTGTGCCCCTCTCCCTGTGCTTTAAAGGCGATTCCAACGTACCTCTTGAAATCTGTTTCCTGCTATTCTGACTCGCATTCAAGTCCGCGTCGTTGCCTTCCCTCAACAGATTTTTGGACGATAGTTGTCCTTTTTTACTTGGCCAGTTTGTGAGTTGCTGTGCCCCTGATCTCCATTATTCAACTCGTGTTTGGTGAGCTGACCGCAGGTCCAAAATTTTGGTTCAGTACCTATGCTGGTTCCCGGTGGGTGGCTGAGACTTTGGTTAATTCTTCTTCGTGCCCGGAAGTTAGAGTGATATTTGCCCGTCCAAATGCCTAACAGCTACTCTCTCATTGGATATCCCTCTTCCCTTTCATCCATTGCCAAATTGGCAACCTGTGCGAACCAGGAGGTTAAAGGGGCTGTCTCTCCAAGTTGGGAGGTTGATAGTAAAGCAGATGGAAAGTCAAACCGGAGCACCAGGAGAGGGACTATTCGTTGAGTTTTAGAAACCTTTCGTATTCACAGTGTGTCCGTTCTCTAGGTTTCCCGTACATGTTATAACTTTAGTAATATTCCCTTCAACCTGGAGAGTTGGGACCCATGGAATGGGTGCCAGGCATTTGTGCTTTAAAGGGTCTGCATTTGCTCACCCAATCTCACCAATCCTCTCAGTCCCAAGTGTCCAGACTTATGCCTCATCCAGCTGTCGTTGTTCATAAGGTCATTCCAGGTTTCATCAGAGACCCTGAAGGAATTGTAAAGAATTTCCCAATTTTTTTGTTTTGTTTTTGAAATTCCTTTTTATAGTGAGTTTGAGCTGATTCTCGCTGCCATGTTTATGCCAGTCTAGACACACTTGATTCCCTTACGGAGACATATCAATACATAGGTTTTAAGATTCTTACTAGTCAGATATATTCCTCTGCGCGAAATATGAGGTTTTGAGTCCCTTTCACTGAGGAAGGTGTAGGTCTTGTCTATTCCATAGTTGGTTTTTGGAACGGTAACTGTGCTTGTATCAAACTCTGGTTTTATGCATCACCCCACCTCTCCTTCCCCCTTAAGCAGGTATAAGAGTGTTTTCTAAATGTGAGACACTGTTCTCTTTCCTTACTCAGTTCAAGTGTAGCCATGTTTACAGAATCTTCATAAGTGATATCTTATGATAAGTTTCTTTTTCTCTGTGACTTATTTCACTTAGAATCATCGTACCTGAATCCACCCATTTTGCTGCTACTGGTCTTATGACATTGATTTCATGGCTGAGGGATATTCCATCGTACGTAAGTACTACAATTTTTTGAACCATTTTTATATTTCCTGGGATATTTAAGGTGTACCTAAGTTGAAGGTCCTTGTAAGCAGTGCAGACCTAAATTTTGGGGTGGCTCTGTCTTATTGATTTTCAGTTTTCCCAAGGTATATTCCCTAGACTGGAAGTGCCCTTGGCTCTGTAGCTCTGTTGTTTACTTGTTTTAGGGAACACAATGTACTCCTCCAGAGAGGCAGTTGGCAATTTACTTCCGGCCCATCAGCATAACAAGGCTCCCTGTTCTCCAAGGCCTGTCTTGCCTTTCTGGTTTTTACACATTTTGTGGATGTCCCTTTTGACCGGTCGGAAGTGATACTTCTTTGTAGTGCAGATTTGCATTGCCCGCTTGCTTGCTTGGCCAAAAAGGACATATGCGTTTTCTCCTGAATATATTCAGGAGAAAAAGCAAACGCCCTTTTGGCCAAGTGCATCATTGTCGAAGTTGTGCCACTCTTCCTGTGCTTTAAAGGTGATTCCAACGTACCTCTTGAAATCTGTTTCCTGCTATTCTGCCTCGCTTTCAAGTCCGCCTCGTTGCCTTCCCTCAACTGATTTTTGGATGATAGTTGTCCTTTATTACTCGGCCAGTTTGTGAATTGCTGTGCCCCTGAGCTCCATTTTTCAACTCGTTTTTGTTGAGCTGACCGCAAGTCCAAAATTTGGGTTCAGGACCTATACTGGTTGCCGGTGGGTGGCTGAGACTTTGGTTAATTCTTCTTCCTGCCGGGAAATTACAGTGATATGTGCCCGTCCAAATGCCTAACAGCTACTCTCTCATTGGTTCTCCCTCTTCCCTTTCATCCTCTGGCAAATTGGCAACCTGTGCGAACCAGGAGCTTAAAGGGGCTTTCTCTCCAAGTTGGGAGGTTGATAGTAAAGCACATGGAAAGTCAAACTGGAGCAACAGGAGAGGGACTATTCGTTGAGTTTTAGAAACCTTTCGTATTCACAGTGGGTCTGTTCTCTAGGTTTCCCGTACATGTTATAGCTGTAGTAATATTCCCTTCAACCTGGAGAGTTGGGACCCATGGAATGGGTGCCATGAGTTATTGCTTTAAAGGGTCTGCATTTGCTCACCCAATCTCACCAATCCTCTCAGTCCCAAGTGTCCAGCCTTATGCCATATCGAGCTGTCGTTGTAGATAGGGTCATTCCAGGTTTCATCATAGACCCTGAAGGAATTGTAAAGAATTTCCCAGTTTTTTTGTTTTGTTTTTGAAATTCCTTTTTATAGTGGGTTTGAGCTGATTCTCGTTGCCATGTTTATGCCAGTCTAGACACACTTGATTCCCTTACGGAGACATATCAATACATAGGTTTTAAGATTCTTACTAGTCAGATATATTCCTCTGCGGGAAATATGGGGTTTTGAGTCCCTTTCACTGAGGAAGGTGTAGGTCTTGTCTATTCCATAGTTGGTTTTTGGAACGGTACCTGTGCTTATATCAAACTCTGTTTTTATGCATCACCCCACCTCTCCTTCCCCCTAAAGCAGGCATTAGAGTGTTTTCTAAATGTGAGACACTGTTCTCTCCTAACTCAGTTCAAGTGTAGCCATGTTTACAGGATCTTCATAAGTGATATCTTATGATAAGTTTCTTTTTCCCTGTGACTTATTTCACTTAGAATCATCGTACCTGAATCCACCCATTTTGCTGCTACTGGTCTTATGACATTGATTTCATGGCTGAGGGATATTCCATCGTACATAAGTACCACAATTTTTTGAACCATTTTTATATTTCCTGGGATATTTAAGGTGTACCCAAGTTGAGGTCCTTGTAAGCAGTGCAGCCCTAAATTTTGGGGTTGCTCTGTCTTATTGTTTTCAGTTTTCCCAAGGTATATTCCCTAGACTGGTAGTGCCCTTGGCTCTGTAGCTCTGTTGTTTACTTGTTTTAGGGAACACAATGCACTCCTCCAGAGAGGCAGTTGGCAGTTTATATCCCGCCCATCAGCATAACAAGGCTCCCTGTTCTCCAGGGCCTGTCTTGCCTTTCTGGTTTTTACACATTTTGTGGATGTCCCTTTTGACCGGTGGGAAGTGATACATCTATGTAGTGCAGATTTGCATTGCCCGCTTGCTTGCTTGGCCAAAAAGGGCGTATGCGTTTTCTCCTGAATATATTCAGGAGAAAACGCATACGCCCTTTGTGGCCAAGTGCATCATTGTCGAAGTTTTGCCCCTGTTCCTGTGCTTTAAAGGTGATTCCAACGTACCTCTTGAAATCTGTCTCCTGCTATTCTGCCTCACTTTCAAGTCCGCCTCGTTGACTTCCCTCAATAGATTTTTGGACGATAGTTGTCCTTTTTTACTTGGCCAGTTTGTGAATTGCTGTGCCCCTGAGCTCCATTTTTCAACTCGTTTTTGGTGAGCTGACCGCATGTCCAAAATTTTGGTTCAGGACCTATACTGGTTCCCGGTGGGTGGCTGAGACTTTGGTTAATTCTTCTTCCTGCCGGGAAATTACAGTGATATGTGCCCGTCCAAATGCCTAACAGCTACTCTCTCATTGGTTCTCCCTCTTCCCTTTCATCCTCTGCCAAATTGGAAACCTGTGCGAACCAGGAGGTTAAAGGGGCTGTCTCTCCAAGTTGGGAGGTTGATAGTAAAGCAGATGGAAAGTCAAACCGGAGCACCAGGAGAGGGACTATTCGTTGAGTTTTAGAAACCTTTCGTATTCACAGTGTGTCCGTTCTCTAGGTTTCCCGTACATGTTATAACTTTAGTAATATTCCCTTCAACCTGGAGAGTTGGGACCCATGGAATGGGTGCCATGCATTTTTGCTTTAAAGCGTCTTCATTTGCTCACCCAATCTCACCAATCCTCTCAGTCCCAAGTGTCCAACCTTATGCCACATCCAGCTGTCATTGTAGATAGGGTCATTCCTGGTTTCATCAGAGTCCCTGAAGGAATTGTAAAGAATTTCCCAGTTTTTTTGTTTTGTTTTTGAAATTCCTGTTTATAGTGGGTTTGAGCTGATTATCGCTGCCATGTTTATGTCCGTCTAGACACACTTGATTCCCTTACGGAGACATATCAATACATAGGTTGTAAGATTGTTACTACTCAGATATATTCCGCTGCGGGAAATATGGGGTTTTGAGTCCCTTTCACTGAGGAAGGTGTAGGTCTTGTCTATTCCATAGTTGGTTTTTGGAATGGTACCTGTGCTTATATCAAACTCTGGTTTTATGCATCACCCCACCTCTCCTTCCCCCTTAAGCAGGCATAAGAGTGTTTTCTAAATGTGAGACACTCTTCTCTTTCCTAACTCAGTTCAAGTGTAGCCATGTTTACAGGATCTTCATAAGTGATATCTTATGATAAGTTTCTTTTTCTCTGTGACTTAGTTCACTTAGAATCATCGTACCTGAATCCACCCATTTTGCTACTACTGGTCTTATGACATTGATTTCATGGCTGAGGGATATTCCATCGTACGTAAGTACCACAATTTTTTGAACCATTTTTATATTTCCTGGGATATTTAAGGTGTACCCAAGTTGAGGTCCTTGTAAGCAGTGCAGCCCTAAATTTTGGGGTGGCTCTGTCTTATTGATTTTCAGTTTTCCCAAGGTATATTCCCTAGACTGGAAGTGCCCTTGGCTCTGTAGCTCTGTTCTTTACTTGTTTTAGGGAACACAATGCACTCCTCCAGAGAGGCAGTTGGCAATTTACATCCCGCCCATCAGCATAACAAGGCTCCCTGTTCTCCAGGGCCTGTCTTGCCTTTCTGGTTTTTACACATTTTGTGGATGTCCCTTTTGACCGGTGGGAAGTGATACATCTTTGTAGTGCAGATTTGCATTGCCCGCTTGCTTGCTTGGCCAAAAAGGGCGTATGCGTTTTCTCCTGAATATATTCAGGAGAAAACGCATACGCCCTTTTTGGCCAAGTGCATCATTGTCGAAGTTGTGCCCCTCTCCCTGTGCTTTAAAGGCCATTCCAACGTACCTCTTGAAATCTGTTTCCTGCTATTCTGACTCGCATTCAAGTCCGCGTCGTTGCCTTCCCTCAACAGATTTTTGGACGATAGTTGTCCTTTTTTACTTGGCCAGTTTGTGTGTTGATGTGCCCCTGATCTCCATTATTCAACTCGTTTTTGGTGAGCTGACCGCAGGTCCAAAATTTTGGTTCAGTACCTATGCTGGTTCCCGGTGGGTGGCTGAGACTTTGGTTAATTCTTCTTCGTGCCCGGAAGTTAGAGTGATATTTGCCCGTCCAAATGCCTAACAGCTACTCTCTCATAGGATCTCCCTCTTCCCTTTCATCCTCTGCCAAATTGGCAACCTGTGCGAACCAGGAGGTTAAAGGGGCTGTCTCTCCAAGTTGGGAGGTTGATAGTAAAGCAGATGGAAAGTCAAACCGGAGCACCAGGAGAGGGACTATTCGTTGAGTTTTAGAAACATTTCGTATTCACAGTGTGTCTGTTCTCTAGGTTTCCCCTACATGTTATAACTTTAGTAATATTCCCTTCAACCTGGAGAGTTGGGACCCATGGAATGGGTGCCATGCATTATTGCTTTAAAGGGTCTGCATTTGCTCACCCAATCTCACCAATCCTCTCAGTCCCAAGTGTCCAGCCTTATGCCTCATCCAGCTGTCATTGTAGATAGGGTCATTCCAGGTTTCATCAGAGACCCTGAAGGAATTGTAAAGAATTTCCCAGTTTTTTTGTTTTGTTTTTGAAATTCCTTTTTATAGTGAGTTTGAGCTGATTCTCGCTGCCATGTTTATGCCAGTCTAGACACACTTGATTCCCTTACGGAGACATATCAATACATAGGTTTTAAGATTCTTACTAGTCAGATATATTCCTCTGCGCGAAATATGGGGTTTTGAGTCCCTTTCACTGAGGAAGGTGTAGGTCTTGTCTATTCCATAGTTGGTTTTTGGAACGGTAACTGTGCTTGTATCAAACTCTGGTTTTATGCATCACCCCACCTCTCCTTCCCCCTTAAGCAGGTATAAGAGTGTTTTCTAAATGTGAGACACTGTTCTCTTTCCTAACTCAGTTCAAGTGTAGCCATGTTTACAGAATCTTCATAAGTGATATCTTATGATAAGTTTCTTTTTCTCTGTGACTTATTTCACTTAGAATCATCGTACCTGAAACCACCCATTTTGCTGCTACTGGTCTTATGACATTGATTTCATGGCTTAGGGATATTATATCGTACGTAAGTACCACAATTTTTTGAACCATTTTTATATTTCCTGGGATATTTAATTTGTACCCAAGTTGAGGTCCTTGTAAGCAGTGCAGACCTAAATTTTGGGGTGGCTCTGTCTTATTGATTTTCAGTTTTCCCAAGGTATATTCCCTAGACTGGAAGTGCCCTTGGCTCTGTAGCTCTGTTGTTTACTTGTTTTAGGGAACACAATATACTCCTCCAGAGAGGCAGTTGGCAATTTACTTCCGGCCCATCAGCATAACAAGGCTCCCTGTTCTCCAGGGCCTGTCTTGCCTTTCTGGTTTTTACACATTTTGTGGATGTCCCTTTTGACCGGTCGGAAGTGATACTTCTTTGTAGTGCAGATTTGCATTGCCCGCTTGCTTGCTTGGCCAAAAAGGGCATATGCGTTTTCTCCTGAATATATTCAGGAGAAAAATCATACGCCCTTTTGGCCAAGTGCATCATTGTCGAAGTTGTGCCACTCTTCCTGTGCTTTAAAGGTGATTCCAACGTACCTCTTGAAATCTGTTTCCTGCTATTCTGCCTCGCTTTCAAGTCCGCCTCGTTGCCTTCCCTCAACTGATTTTTGGATGATAGTTGTCCTTTATTACTCGGCCAGTTTGTGAATTGCTGTGCCCCTGAGCTCCATTTTTCAACTCGTTTTTGGTGAGCTGACCGCAAGTCCAAAATTTGGGTTCAGGACCTATACTGGTTGCCGGTGGGTGGCTGAGACTTTGGTTAATTCTTCTTCCTGCCGGGAAATTACAGTGATATGTGCCCGTCCAAATGCCTAACAGCTACTCTCTCATTGGTTCTCCCTCTTCCCTTTCATCCTCTGCCAAATTGGCAACCTGTGCGAACCAGGAGGTTAAAGGGGCTGTCTCTCCAAGTTGGGAGGTTGATAGTAAAGCACATGGAAAGTCAAACTGGAGCAACAGGAGCGGGACTATTCGTTGAGTTTTAGAAACCTTTCGTATTCACGGTGGGTCTGTTCTCTAGGTTTCCCGTACATGTTATAGCTGTAGTAATATTCCCTTCAACCAGGAGAGTTGGGACCCATGGAATGGGTGCCATGAGTTATTGCTTTAAAGGGTCTGCATTTGCTCACCCAATCTCACCAATCGTCTCAGTCCCAAGTGTCCCTCCTTATGCCACCTCCAGTTGTCGTTGTAGAACGGTTCATTCCAGGTTTCATCAGAGACCCTGAAGGAATTGTAAAGAATTTCCCAGTTTTTTTGTTTTGTTTTTGAAATTCCTTTTTATAGTGGGTTTGAGGTGATTCTCGCTGCCATATTTATGCCACTCTAGACAAACTTGATTCCCTTACGGAGACATATCAATACATAGGTTCTAAGATTCTTACTAGTCAGATATATTCCTCTGCGGGAAATATGGGGTTTTGAGTCCCTTTCACTGAGGAAGGTGTAGGTCTTGTCTATTCCATAGTTGGTTTTTGGAACGGTACCTGTGCTTATATCAAACTCTGGTTTTATGCATCACCCCACCTCTCCTTCCCCCTTAAGCAGGCATAAGAGTGTTTTCTAAATGTGAGACACTGTTCTCTTTCCTAACTCAGTTCAAGTGTAGCCATGTTTACAGGTTCTTCATAAGTGATATCTTATGATAAGTTTCTTTTTCTGTGTGACTTATTTCACTTAGAACCATCGTACCTGAATCCACCCATTTTGCTGCTACTGGTCTTATGACATTGATTTCCTGGCTGAGGGATATTCCATCGTACGTAAGTACCACAATTTTTTGAACCATTTTTATATTTCCTGGGATATTTAAGGTGTACCCAAGTTGAGGTCCTTGTAAGCAGTGCAGCCATAAATTTTGGGGTGGCTCTGTCTTATTGATTTTCAGTTTTCCCAAGGTATATTCCCTAGACTGGATGTGCCCTTGGCTCTGTGGCTCTGTTCTTTACTTGTTTTAGGGAACACAATGTACTCCTCCAGAGAGGCAGTTGGCAATTTACATCCCGCCCATCAGCATAACAAGGCTCCCTGTTCTCCAGGGCCTGTCTTGCCTTTCTGGTTTTTACACATTTTGTGGATGTCCCTTTTGACCGGTGGGAAGTGATACTTCTTTGTAGTGCAGATTTGCATTGCCCGCTTGCTTGCTTGGCCAAAAAGGGCGTATGCGTTTTCTCCTGAATATATTCAGGAGAAAACGCATACGCCCTTTTTGGCCAAGTGCATCATTGTCAAAGTTGTTCAACCCTTCCTGTGCTTTAAAGGCGATTCCAACGTACCTCTTGAAATCTGTTTCCTGCTATTCTGCCTCGCTTTCAAGTCCGCCTCGTTGCCTTCCCTCAACAGATTTTTGGACGATAGTTGTCCTTTATTACTCGGCCAGTTTGTGAATTGCTGTGCCCCTGAGCTCCATTTTTCAACTCATTTTTGGTGAGCTGACCGCAAGTCCAAAATTTTGGTTCAGGACTTATACTGGTTCCCGGTGGGTGGCTGAATCTTCGGTTAATTCTTCTTCCTGTCGGGAAATAACAGTACATGTGCCCGTCCAAATGCCTAACAACTACTCTCTCATTGGTTCTCCCTCTTCCCTTTCATCCTCTGCCAAATTGGCAACCTGTGCGAAACAGGAGGTTAAAGGGGCTGTCTCTCCAAGTTGGGAGGTTGATAGTAAAGCAGATGGAAAGTCAAACTGGAGCACCAGGAGAGGGACTATTCGTTGAGTTTTAGAAACCTTTCGTATTCACAGTGTGTCCGTTCTCTAGGTTTCCCGTACATGTTATAACTGTAGTAATATTCCCTTCAACCTGGAGAGTTGAGACCCATGGAATGGGTGCCATGCATTATTACTTTAAAGGGTCTGCATTTGCTCACCCAATCTCAGCAATCCTCTCTGTCCCAAGTGTCCAGCCTTATGCCACATCCAGCTGTCATTGTAGATAGGGTCATTCCAGGTTTCATCAGAGACCCTGAAGGAATTGTAAAGAATTTCCCAGTTTTTTTGTTTTGTTTTTGAAATTCCTTTTTATAGTGGGTTTGAGCTGATTCTCGCTGCCATGTTTATGCCAGTCTAGACACACTTGATTCCCTTACGGAGACATATCAATACATAGGTTTTAAGATTCTTACTAGTCAGATATATTCCTCTGCGCGAAATATGGGGTTTTGAGTCCCTTTCACTGAGGAAGGTGTAGGTCTTGTCTATTCCATAGTTGGTTTTTGGAACGGTAACTGTGCTTGTATCAAACTCTGGTTTTATGCATCACCCCACCTCTCCTTCCCCCTTAAGCAGGTATAAGAGTGTTTTCTAAATGTGAGACACTGTTCTCTTTCCTAACTCAGTTCAAGTGTAGCCATGTTTACAGAATCTTCATAAGTGATATCTTATGATAAGTTTCTTTTTCTCTGTGACTTATTTCACTTAGAATCATCGTACATGAATCCACCCATTTTGCTGCTACTGGTCTTATGACATTGATTTCATGGCTTAGGGATATTCCATCGTACGTAAGTACCACAATTTTTTGAACAATTTTTATATTTCCTGGGATATTTAATTTGTACCCAAGTTGAGGTCCTTGTAAGCAGTGCAGACCTAAATTTTGGGGTGGCTCTGTCTTATTGATTTTCAGTTTTCCCAAGGTATATTCCCTAGACTGGAAGTGCCCTTGGCTCTGTAGCTCTGTTGTTTACTTGTTTTAGGGAACACAATGTACTCCTCCAGAGAGGCAGTTGGCAATTTACTTCCGGCCCATCAGCATAACAAGGCTCCCTGTTCTCCAGGGCCTGTCTTGCCTTTCTGGTTTTTACACATTTTGTGGATGTCCCTTTTGACCGGTGGGAAGTGATACTTCTTTGTAGTGCAGATTTGCATTGCCCGCTTGCTTGCTTGGCCAAAAAGGGCATATGCGTTTTCTCCTGAATATATTCAGGAGAAAAAGCATACGCCCTTTTGGCCAAGTGCATCATTGTCGAAGTTGTGCCACTCTTCCTGTGCTTTAAAGGTGATTCCAACGTACCTCTTGAAATCTGTTTCCTGCTATTCTGCCTCGCTTTCAAGTCCGCCTCGTTGCCTTCCCTCAACTGATTTTTGGACGATAGTTGTCCTTTATTACTCGGCCAGTTTGTGAATTGCTGTGCCCCTGAGCTCCATTTTTCAACTCGTTTTGGTGAGCTGACCGCAAGTCCAAAATTTGGGTTCAGGACCTATACTGGTTGCCGGTGGGTGGCTGAGACTTTGGTTAATTCTTCTTCCTGCCGGGAAATTACAGTGATATGTGCCCGTCCAAATGCCTAACAGCTACTCTCTCATTGGTTCTCCCTCTTCCCTTTCATCCTCTGCCAAATTGGCAACCTGTGCGAACCAGGAGGTTAAAGGGGCTGTCTCTCCAAGTTGGGAGGTTGATAGTAAAGCACATGGAAAGTCAAACTGGAGCAACAGGAGCGGGACTATTCGTTGAGTTTTAGAAACCTTTCGTATTCACGGTGGGTCTGTTCTCTAGGTTTCCCGTACATGTTATAGCTGTAGTAATATTCCCTTCAACCAGGAGAGTTGGGACCCATGGAATGGGTGCCATGAGTTATTGCTTTAAAGGGTCTGCATTTGCTCACCCAATCTCACCAATCGTCTCAGTCCCAAGTGTCCCTCCTTATGCCACCTCCAGCTGTCGTTGTAGAACGGTTCATTCCAGGTTTCATCAGAGACCCTGAAGGAATTGTAAAGAATTTCCCAGTTTTTTTGTTTTGTTTTTGAAATTCCTTTTTATAGTGGGTTTGAGGTGATTCTCGCTGCCATATTTATGCCACTCTAGACAAACTTGATTCCCTTACGGAGACATATCAATACATAGGTTCTAAGATTCTTACTAGTCAGATATATTCCTCTGCGGGAAATATGGGGTTTTGAGTCCCTTTCACTGAGGAAGGTGTAGGTCTTGTCTATTCCATAGTTGGTTTTTGGAACGGTACCTGTGCTTATATCAAACTCTGGTTTTATGCATCACCCCACCTCTCCTTCCCCCTTAAGCAGGCATAAGAGTGTTTTCTAAATGTGAGACACTGTTCTCTTTCCTAACTCAGTTCAAGTGTAGCCATGTTTACAGGTTCTTCATAAGTGATATCTTATGATAAGTTTCTTTTTCTGTGTGACTTATTTCACTTAGAACCATCGTACCTGAATCCACCCATTTTGCTGCTACTGGTCTTATGACATTGATTTCCTGGCTGAGGGATATTCCATCGTACGTAAGTACCACAATTTTTTGAACCATTTTTATATTTCCTGGGATATTTAAGGTGTACCCAAGTTGAGGTCCTTGTAAGCAGTGCAGCCATAAATTTTGGGGTGGCTCTGTCTTATTGATTTTCAGTTTTCCCAAGGTATATTCCCTAGACTGGATGTGCCCTTGGCTCTGTGGCTCTGTTCTTTACTTGTTTTAGGGAACACAATGTACTCCTCCAGAGAGGCAGTTGGCAATTTACATCCCGCCCATCAGCATAACAAGGCTCCCTGTTCTCCAGGGCCTGTCTTGCCTTTCTGGTTTTTACACATTTTGTGGATGTCCCTTTTGACCGGTGGGAAGTGATACTTCTTTGTAGTGCAGATTTGCATTGCCCGCTTGCTTGCTTGGCCAAAAAGGGCGTATGCGTTTTCTCCTGAATATATTCAGGAGAAAACGCATACGCCCTTTTTGGCCAAGTGCATCATTGTCAAAGTTGTTCAACCCTTCCTGTGCTTTAAAGGCGATTCCAACGTACCTCTTGAAATCTGTTTCCTGCTATTCTGCCTCGCTTTCAAGTCCGCCTCGTTGCCTTCCCTCAACAGATTTTTGGACGATAGTTGTCCTTTATTACTCGGCCAGTTTGTGAATTGCTGTGCCCCTGAGCTCCATTTTTCAACTCATTTTTGGTGAGCTGACCGCAAGTCCAAAATTTTGGTTCAGGACTTATACTGGTTCCCGGTGGGTGGCTGAATCTTCGGTTAATTCTTCTTCCTGTCGGGAAATAACAGTACATGTGCCCGTCCAAATGCCTAACAACTACTCTCTCATTGGTTCTCCCTCTTCCCTTTCATCCTCTGCCAAACTGTCAACCTGTGCGAAACAGGAGGTTAAAGGGGCTGTCTCTCCAAGTTGGGAGGTTGATAGTAAAGCAGATGGAAAGTCAAACTGGAGCACCAGGAGAGGGACTATTCGTTCAGTTTTAGAAACCTTTCGTATTCACAGTGTGTCCGTTCTCTAGGTTTCCCGTACATGTTATAACTGTAGTAATATTCCCTTCAACCTGGAGAGTTGAGACCCATGGAATGGGTGCCATGCATTATTACTTTAAAGGGTCTGCATTTGCTCACCCAATTTCAGCAATCCTCTCTGTCCCAAGTGTCCAGCCTTATGCCACATCCAGCTGTCATTGTAGATAGGGTCATTCCAGGTTTCATCAGAGACCCTGAAGGAATTGTAAAGAATTTCCCAGTTTTTTTGTTTTGTTTTTGAAATTCCTTTTTATAGTGGTTTTGAGCTGATTATCGCTGCCATGTTTATGCCAGTCTAGACACACTTGATTCCCTTACGGAGACATATCAGTACATAGGTTTTAAGATTCTTACTAGTCAGATATATTCCTCTGCCGGAAATATGGTGTTTTGAGTCCCTTTCACTGAGGAAGGTGTAGGTCTTGTCTATTCCATAGTTGGTTTTTGGAACGGTACCTGTGCTTATATCAAACTCTGGTTTTATGCATCACCCCACCTCTCCTTCCCCCTTAAGCAGGCATAAGAGTGTTTTCTAAATGTGAGACACTGTTCTCTTTCCTAACTCAGTAAAAGTGTAGCCATGTTTACAGGATCTTCATAAGTGATATCTTATGATAAGTTTCTTTTTCTCTGTGACTTATTTCACATAGAATCATCGTACCTGAATCCACGCATTTTGCTGCTACTGGTCTTATGACATGATTTCATGGTTGAGGGATATTCCATCGTATGTAAGTACCACAATTTTTTGAACCATTTTTATATTTCCTGTGATATTTTAGGTGTACCCAAGTTGAGGTCCTTGTAAGCAGTGCAGCCCTAAATTTTGTGGTTCCTCTGTCTTATTGATTTTCAGTTTTGCCAAGGTATATTCCCTAGACTGGAAGTGCCCTTGGCTCTGTAGCTCTGTTGTTTACTTGTTTTAGGGAACACAATGCACTCCTCCAGAGAGGCAGTTGGCAATTTACATCCCGCTCATCAGCATAACAAGGCTCCCAGTTCTCCAGGGCCTGTCTTGCCTTTCTGGTTTTTACACATTTTGTGGATGTCCCTTTTGACCGGTGGGAAGTGATACTTCTTTGTAGTGCAGATTTGCATTGCCCGCTTGCTTGCTTGGCCAAAAAGGGCGTATGCGTTTTCTCCTGAATATATTCAGGAGAAAACGCATACGCCCTTCTTGGCCAAGTGCATCATTGTCGAAATTGTGCCCCTCTTCCTGTGCTTTAAAGGCGATTCCAACGTACCTCTTGAAATCTGTTTCCTGCTATTCTGCCTCGCTTTCAAGTCCGCCTCGTTGCCTTCCCTCAACAGATTTTTGGACGATAGTTGTCCTTTATTACTCGGCCAGTTTGTGAATTGCTGTGCCCCTGAGCTCCATTTTTCAACTCGTTTTTGGTGAGCTGACCGCAAGTCCAAAATTTTGGTTCAGGACCTATACTGGTTCCCGGTGGGTGGCTGAGACTTTGGTTAATTCTTCTTCCTGCCGGGAAGTTAGAGTGATATGTGCCCGTCCAAATGCCTAACAGCTACTCTCTCATTGGTTCTCCCTCTTCCCTTTCATCCTCTGCCAAATTAGCAACCTGTGCGAACCAGGAGGTTAAAGGGGCTGTCTCTCCAAGTTGGGAGGTTGATAGTAAAGCAGATGGAAAGTCAAACCGGAGCACCAGGACAGGGACTATTCGTTGAGTTTTAGAAACCTTTCGTATTCACAGTGTGTCCGTTCTCTAGGTTTCCCGTACATGTTATAACTTTAGTAATATTCCCTTCAATCTGGAGAGTTGGGACCCATGGAATGGGTGCCATGCATTTTTGCTTTAAAGGGTCTTCATTTGCTCACCCAATCTCACCAATCCTCTCAGTCCCAAGTGTGCAACCTTATGCCACATCCAGCTGTCATTGTAGATAGGGTCATTCCAGGTTTCATCAGAGACCCTGAAGGAATTGTAAAGAATTTCCCAGTTTTTTTGTTTTGTTTTTGAAATTCCTGTTTATAGTGGGTTTGAGCTGATTCTCGCTGCCATGTTTATGTCCGTCTAGACACACTTGATTCCCTTACGGAGACATATCAATACATAGGTTGTAAGATTTTTACTAGTCAGATATATTCCTATGCGGGAAATATGGGGTTTTGAATCCCTTTCACTGAGGAAGGTGTAGGTCTTGTCTATTTCATAGTTGGTTTTTGGAACGGTACCTGTGCTTATATCAAACTCTGGTTTTATGCATCACCCCACCTCTCCTTCCCCCTTAAGCAGGCATAAGAGTGTTTTCTAAATGTGAGACACTGTTCTCTTTCCTAACTCAGTTCAAGTGTAGCCATGTTTACAGGATCTTCATAAGTGATATCTTATGATAAGTTTCTTTTTCTGTGTGACTTATTTCACTTAGAATCATCGTACCTGAATCCACCCATTTTGCTGCTACTGGTCTTATGACATTGATTTCATGGCTGAGGGATATTCCATCATACATATGTACCACAATTTTTTGAACCATTTTTATATTTCCTGGGATATTTAAGGTGTACCCAAGTTGAGGTCCTTGTAAGCAGTGCAGCCCTAAATTTTGGGGTGGCTCTGTCTTATTGATTTTCAGTTTTCCCAAGGTATATTCCCTAGACTGGAAGTGCCCTTGGATCTGTAGCTCTGTTGTTTACTTGTTTTAGGGAACACAATGTACTCCTCCAGAGAGTCAGTTGGCAATTTACTTCCGGCCCATCAGCATAACAAGGCTCCCTGTTCTCCAGGGCCTGTCTTGCCTTTCTGGTTTTTACACATTTTGTGGATGTCCCTTTTGACCGGTCGGAAGTGATACTTCTTTGTAGTGCAGATTTGCATTGCCCGCTTGCTTGCTTGGCCAAAAAGGGCGTATGCGTTTTCTCCTGAATATATTCAGGAGAAAACGCATACGCCCTTCTTGGCCAAGTGCATCATTGTCGAAGTTGTGCCCCTCTCCCTGTGCTTTAAAGGCGATTCCAACGTACCTCTTGAAATCTGTTTCCTGCTATTCTGCCTCGCATTCAAGTCTGCGTCGTTGCCTTCCCTCAACAGATTTTTGGACGATAGTTGTCCTTTTTTACTTGGCCAGTTTGTGTGTTGCTGTGCCCCTGATCTCCATTATTCAACTCGTTTTTGGTGAGCTGACCGCAGGTCCAAAATTTTGGTTCAGTACCTATGCTGGTTCCCGGTGGGTGGCTGAGACTTTGCTTAATTCTTCTTCGTGCCCGGAAGTTAGAGTGATATTTGCCCGTCCAAATGCCTAACAGCTACACTCTCATTGGATCTCCATCTTCCCTTTCATCCTCTGCCAAATTGGCAACCTGTGCGAACCAGGAGGTTAAAGGGGCTGTCTCTCCAAGTTGAGAGGTTGATAGTAAAGCAGATGGAAAGTCAAACCGGAGCACCAGGAGAGGGACTATTCGTTGAGTTTTAGAAACCTTTCGTATTCACAGTGTGTCCGTTCTCTAGGTTTCCCGTACATGTTATAACTTTAGTAATATTCCCTTCAACCTGGAGAGTTGGGACCCATGGAATGGGTGCCATGCATTATTGCTTTAAAGGGTCTGCATTTGCTCACCCAATCTCACCAATCCTCTCAGTCCCAAGTGTCCAGCCTTATGCCTCATCCAGCTGTCATTGTTCATAGGGTCATTCCAGGTTTCATCAGAGACCCTGAAGGAATTGTAAAGAATTTCCCAGTTTTTTTGTTTTGTTTTTGAAATTCCTTTTTATAGTGAGTTTGAGCTGATTCTCGCTGCCATGTTTATGCCAGTCTAGACACACTTGATTCCCTTACGGAGACATATCAATACATAGGTTTTAAGATTCTTACTAGTCAGATATATTCCTCTGCGCGAAATATGGGGTTTTGAGTCCCTTTCACTGAGGAAGGTGTAGGTCTTGTCTATTCCATAGTTGGTTTTTGGAACGGTAACTGTGCTTGTATCAAACTCTGGTTTTATGCATCACCCCACCTCTCCTTCCCCCTTAAGCAGGTATAAGAGTGTTTTCTAAATGTGAGACACTGTTCTCTTTCCTAACTCAGTTCAAGTGTAGCCATGTTTACAGAATCTTCATAAGTGATATCTTATGATAAGTTTCTTTTTCTCTGTGACTTATTTCACTTAGAATCATCGTACCTGAATCCACCCATTTTGCTGCTACTGGTCTTATGACATTGATTGCATGGCTGAGGGATATTCCATCGTACGTAAGTACCACAATTTTTTGAACCATTTTTATATTTCCTGGGATATTTAAGGTGTACCCAAGTTGAGGTCCTTGTAAGCAGTGCAGCCCTAAATTTTGGGGTGGCTCTGTCTTATTGATTTTCAGTTTTCCCAAGGTATATTCCCTAGACTGGAAGTGCCCTTGGATCTGTAGCTCTGTTGTTTACTTGTTTTAGGGAACACAATGTACTCCTCCAGAGAGGCAGTTGGCAATTTACTTCTGGCCCATCAGCATAACAAGGCTCCCTGTTCTCCAGGGCCTGTCTTGCCTTTCTGGTTTTTACACATTTTGTGGATGTCCCTTTTGACCGGTCGGAAGTGATACTTCTTTGTAGTGCAGATTTGCATTGCCCGCTTGCTTGCTTGGCCAAAAAGGGCGTATGCGTTTTCTCCTGAATATATTCAGGAGAAAACGCATACGCCCTTCTTGGCCAAGTGCATCATTGTCGAAGTTGTGCCCCTCTCCCTGTGCTTTAAAGGCGATTCCAACGTACCTCTTGAAATCTGTTTCCTGCTATTCTGCCTCGCATTCAAGTCTGCGTCGTTGCCTTCCCTCAACAGATTTTTGGACGATAGTTGTCCTTTTTTACTTGGCCAGTTTGTGTGTTGCTGTGCCCCTGATCTCCATTATTCAACTCGTTTTTGGTGAGCTGACCGCAGGTCCAAAATTTTGGTTCAGTACCTATGCTGGTTCACGGTGGGTGGCTGAGACTTTGGTTAATTCTTCTTCGTGCCCGGAAGTTAGAGTGATATTTGCCCGTCCAATTGCCTAACAGCTACACTCTCATTGGATCTCCATCTTGCCTTTCATCCTCTGCCAAATTGGCAACCTGTGCGAACCAGGAGGTTAAAGGGGCTGTCTCTCCAAGTTGAGAGGTTGATAGTAAAGCAGATGGAAAGTCAAACCGGAGCACCAGGAGAGGGACTATTCGTTGAGTTTTAGAAACCTTTCGTATTCACAGTGTGTCCGTTCTCTAGGTTTCCCGTACATGTTATAACTTTAGTAATATTCCCTTCAACCTGGAGAGTTGGGACCCATGGAATGGGTGCCATGCATTATTGCTTTAAAGGGTCTGCATTTGCTCACCCAATCTCACCAATCCTCTCAGTCCCAAGTGTCCAGCCTTATGCCTCATCCAGCTGTCGTTGTTCATAGGGTCATTCCGGGTTTCATCAGAGACCCTGAAGGAATTGTAAAGAATTTCCCAGTTTTTTTGTTTTGTTTTTGAAATTCCTTTTTATAGTGAGTTTGAGCTGATTCTCGCTGCCATGTTTATGCCAGTCTAGACACACTTGATTCCCTTACGGAGACATATCAATACATAGGTTTTAAGATTCTTACTAGTCAGATATATTCCTCTGCGCGAAATATGGGGTTTTGAGTCCCTTTCACTGAGGAAGGTGTAGGTCTTGTCTATTCCATAGTTGGTTTTTGGAACGGTAACTGTGCTTGTATCAAACTCTGGTTTTATGCATCACCCCACCTCTCCTTCCCCCTTAAGCAGGTATAAGAGTGTTTTCTAAATGTGAGACACTGTTCTCTTTCCTAACTCAGTTCAAGTGTAGCCATGTTTACAGAATCTTCATAAGTGATATCTTATGATAAGTTTCTTTTTCTCTGTGACTTATTTCACTTAGAATCATCGTACCTGAATCCACCCATTTTGCTGCTACTGGTCTTATGACATTGATTTCATGGCTGAGGGATATTCCATCGTACGTAAGTACCACAATTTTTTGAACCATTTTTATATTTCCTGGGATATTTAAGGTGTACCCAAGTTGAGGTCCTTGTAAGCAGTGCAGACCTAAATTTTGGGGTGGCTCTGTCTTATTGATTTTCAGTTTTCCCAAGGTACATTCCCTAGACTGGAAGTGCCCTTGGCTCTGTAGCTCTGTTGTTTACTTGTTTTAGGGAACACAATGTACTCCTCCAGAGAGGCAGTTGGCAATTTACTTCCGGCCCATCAGCATAACAAGGCTCCCTGTTCTCCAGGGCCTGTCTTGCCTTTCTGGTTTTTACACATTTTGTGGATGTCCCTTTTGACCGGTCGGAAGTGATACTTCTTTGTAATGCAGATTTGCATTGCCCGCTTGCTTGCTTGGCCAAAAAGGGCATATGCGTTTTCTCCTGAATATATTCAGGAGAAAAAGCATACGCCCTTTTGGCCAAGTGCATCATTGTCGAAGTTGTGCCACTCTTCCTGTGCTTTAAAGGTGATTCCAACGTACCTCTTGAAATCTGTTTCCTGCTATTCTGCCTCGCTTTCAAGTCCGCCTCGTTGCCTTCCCTCAACTGATTTTTGGATGATAGTTGTCCTTTATTACTCGGCCAGTTTGTGAATTGCTGTGCCCCTGAGCTCCATTTTTCAACTCGTTTTTGGTGAGCTGACCGCAAGTCCAAAATTTTGGTTCAGGACCTATACTGGTTGCCGGTTGGTGGCTGAGACTTTGGTTAATTCTTCTTCCTGCCGGGAAATTACAGTGATATGTGCCCGTCCAAATGCCTAACAGCTACTCTCTCATTGGTTCTCCCTCTTCCCTTTCATCCTCTGGCAAATTGGCAACCTGTGCGAACCAGGAGCTTAAAGGGGCTTTCTCTCCAAGTTGGGAGGTTGATAGTAAAGCAGATGGAAAGTCAAACCGGAGCACCAGGAGAGGGACTATTCGTTGAGTTTTAGAAACCTTTTGTATTCACAGTGTGTCCGTTCTCTAGGTTTCCCGTACATGTTATAACTTTAGTAATATTCCCTTCAACCTGGAGAGTTGGGACCCATGGAATGGGTGCCATGCATTATTGCTTTAAAGGGTCTGCATTTGCTCACCCAATCTCACCAATCCTCTCAGTCCCAAGTGTCCAGCCTTATGCCTCATCCAGCTGTCGTTGTTCATAGGGTCATTCCAGGTTTCATCAGAGACCCTGAAGGAATTGTAAAGAATTTCCCAGTTTTTTTGTTTTGTTTTTGAAATTCCTTTTTATAGTGAGTTTGAGCTGATTCTCGCTGCCATGTTTATGCCAGTCTAGACACACTTGATTCCCTTACGGAGACATATCAATACATAGGTTTTAAGATTCTTACTAGTCAGATATATTCCTCTGCGCGAAATATGGGGTTTTGAGTCCCTTTCACTGAGGAAGGTGTAGGTCTTGTCTATTCCATAGTTGGGTTTTGGAACGGTAACTGTGCTTGTATCAAACTCTGGTTTTATGCATCACCCCACCTCTCCTTCCCCCTTAAGCAGGCATAAGAGTGTTTTCTAAATGTGAGACACTGTTCTCTTTCCTAACTCAGTTCAAGTGTAGCCATGTTTACAGAATCTTCATAAGTGATATCTTATGATAAGTTTCTTTTTCTCTGTGACTTATTTCACTTAGAATCATCGTACCTGAATCCACCCATTTTGCTGCTACTGGTCTTATGACATTGATTTCATGGCTGAGGGATATTCCATCGTACATAAGTACCACAATTTTTTGAACCTTTTTTATATATCCAGGGATTATTAAGCCGTACCCAACTTGAGGTCCTTGTAAGCAGTGCAGCCCTAAATTTTGGGGTGGCTCTGTCTTATTGATTTTCAGTTTTCCCAAGGAATATTCCCTAGACTGGAAGTGCCCTTGGCTCTGTAGCTCTGTTGTTTACTTGTTTTAGGGAACCCAATGCACTGCTCCAGAGAGGCAGTTGTCAATTTACATCCCGCCCATCAGCATGACAAGGCACCCTGTTCTCAAGGGCCAGTCTTGCCTTTCTGGTTTTTACACATTTTGTGGATGTCCCTTTAGACCGGTGGGAAGTGATACTGCTTTGTAGTGCAGATTTGCATTGCTCGTTTGCTTGCTTGGCCAAAATTGGCGTAGGCGTTTTCTCCTGAATATATTCAGGAGAAAACGCATACACCCTTTTTGGACAAGTGCATCATTGTCGAAGTTGTGCCCCTCTTCCTGTGCTTAAAAGGCGATTCAAACGTACCTGTTGAAATCTGTTTCCTGCTATTCTGCCTCGCTTTCAAGTCCGCCTCGTTGCCTTCCCTCAACAGATTTTTGGACGATAGTTGTCCTTTATTACTCGGCCAGTTTGTGAATTGCTGCGCCCCTGAGCTCCATTTTTCAACTCGTGTTTTGTGAGCTGACCGCAAGTCCAAAATTTTGGTTCAGGAACTATACTGGTTCCCGGTGGGTGGCTGAGACTTTGGTTAATTCTTCTTCCTGCCGGGAAATTACAGTGATATGTGCCCGTCCAAATGCCTAACAGCTACTCTCTCATTGGTTCTCCCTCTTCCCTTTCATCCTCTGCCAAATTGGAAACGTGTGCGAACCAGGAGGTTAAAGGGGCTGTCTCTCCAAGTTGGGAGGCTGATAGTAAAGCAGATGGAAAGTCAAACTGGAGCACCAGGAGAGGGACTATTCGTTGAGCTTTAGAAACCTTTCGTATTCACAGTGTGTCCGTTCTCTAGGTTTCCCGTACATGTTATAACTGTAGTAATATTCCCTTCAACCTGGAGAGTTGGGACCCATGGAATGGGTGCCATGCATTATTACTTTAAGGGGTCTGCATTTGCTCACCCAATCTCAGCAATACTCTCAGTCCCAAGTGTCCAGTCTTATGCCACATCCAGCTGTCGTTGTAGATAGGGTCATTCCAGGTTTCATCAGAGACCCTGAAGGAATTGTAAAGAATTTCCCAGTTTTTTTGTTTTGTTTTTGAAATTCCTTTTTATAGTGGGTTTGAGCTGATTCTCGCTGCCATGTTTATGCCAGTCTAGACACACTTGATTCCCTTACGGAGACATATCAATACATAGGTTTTAAGATTCTTACTAGTCAGATATATTCCTCTGTGGGAAATATGGGGTTTTGAGTCCCTTTCACTGAGGAAGGTGTAGGTCTTGTCTATTCCATAGTTGGTTTTTGGAACGGTACCTGTGCTTATATCAAACTCTGGTTTTATGCATTACCCCACCTCTCCTTCCCCCTTAAGCAGGCATAAGAGTGTTTTCTAAATGTGAGACATTCTTCTCTTTCCTAACTCAGTTCAAGTGTAGCCATGTTTACAGGATCTTCATAAGTGATATCTTATGATAAGTTTCTTTTTCTGTGCGACTTATTTCACTCAGAATCATCGTACCTGAATCCACCCATTTTGCTGCTACTGGTCTTATGTCATTGATTTCATGGCTGAGGGATATTCCATCGTACGTAACTACCACAATTTTTTGAACCATTTTTATATTTCCTGGGATATTTATGGTGTACACAAGTTGAGGTCCTTGTAAGCAGTGCAGCCCTAAATTTTGGGGTGGCTCTGTCTTATTGATTTTCAGTTTTCCCAAGGTATATTCCCTAGACTGGAAGTGCCCTTGGCTCTGTAGCTCTGTTGTTTACTTGTTTTAGGGAACACAATGCCCTCCCCCAGAGAGGCAGTTGGCAATTTACATCCCGCCCATCAGCATAACAAGGCTCCCTGTTCTCCAGGGCCTGTCTTGCCTTTCTGGTTTTTACACATTTTGTGGATGTCCCATTTGACCGGTGGGAAGTGATACTTCTTTGTAGTGCAGATTTGCATTGCCCGCTTGCTTGCTTGGCCAAAAATTGCATATGCGTTTTCTCCTGAATATATTCAGGAGAAAACGCATATGCCCTTTTTGGCCAAGTGCATCATTGTCGAAGTTGTGCCCCTCTTCCTGTGCTTTAAAGGCGATTCCAACGTACCTCTTGAAATCTGTTTCCTGCTATTCTGCCTCGCTTTCAAGTCCGCCTCGTTGCCTTCCCTCAACAGATTTTTGGACGATAGTTGTCCTTTATTACTCGGCCAGTTTGTGAATTGCTGTGCCCCTGAGCTCCATTTTTCAACTCGTTTTTGGTGAGCTGACCGCAAGTCCAAAATTTTGGTTCAGGACCTATACTGGTTCCCGGTGGGTGGCTGAGACTTTGGTTAATTCTTCTGCCTGCCGGGAAATTACAGTGATATGTGCCCGTCCAAATGCCTAACAGCTACTCTCTCATTGGTTCTTCCTCTTCCCTTTCATCCTCTGCCAAATTGGCAACCTGTGCGAACCAGGAGGATAAAGGGGCTGTCTCTCCAAGTTGGGAGGTTGATAGTAAAGCAGATGGAAAGTCAAACCGGAGCACCAGGAGAGGGACTATTCGTTGAGTTTTAGAAACCTTTCGTATTCACAGTGTGTCCGTTCTCTAGGTTTCCGGTACATGTTATAACTATAGTAATATTCCCTTCAACCTGGAGAGTTGGGACCCATGGAATGGGTGCCATGCATTATTGCTTTAAAGGGTCTGCATTTGCTCACCAAATCTCACCAATCGTCTCAGTCCCAAGTGTCCAGCCTTATACCACATCCAGCTGTCGTTGTAGATAGGGTCATTCCAGGGTTCATCAGAGACCCTGAAGGAATTGTAAAGAATTTCCCAGTTTTTTTGTTTTGTTTATGAAATTCCTTTTTATAGTGGGTTTGAGCTGATTCTCGCTGACATGTTTATGCCAGTCTAGACACACTTGATTCCCTTACGGAGATATATCAATACATAGGTTTTAAGATTCTTACTAGTCAGATATATTCCTCTGCGGGAAATATGGGGTTTTGAGTCCCTTTCACTGAGGAAGGTGCAGGTCTTGTCTATTCCATAGTTGGTTTTTGGAACGGTACCTGTGCTTATATCAAACTCTGGGTTTATGCATCACCCCACCTCTCCTTCCCCCTTAAGCAGGCATAAGAGTGTTTTCTAAATGTGAGACACTGTTCTCTTTCCTAACTCAGTTCAAGTGTAGCCATGTTTACAGGATCTTCATAAGTGATATCTTATGATAAGTTTCTTTTTCTCTGTGACTTAGTTCACTTAGAATCATCGTACCTGAATCCACCCATTTTGCTGCTACTGGTCTTATGACATTGATTTCATGGCTGAGGGATATTCCATCGTACGTAAGTACCACAATTTTTTGAACCATTTTTATATTTCCTGGGATATTTAAGGTGTACCCAAGTTGAGGTCCTTGTAAGCAGTGCAGCCCTAAATTTTGGGGTGGCTGTGTCTTTTTGATTTTCAGTTTTCCCAAGGTATATTCCCTAGACTGGAAGTGCCCTTGGCTCTGTAGCTCTGTTGTTTACTTGTTTTAGGGAACACAATGCACTCCTCCAGAGAGGCAGTTGGCAATTTACATCCCGCCCATCAGCATAACAAGGCTCCCTGTTCTCCAGGGCCTGTCTTGCCTTTCTGGTTTTTACACATTTTGTGGATGTCCCTTTTGACCGGTGGGAAGTGATACTTCTTTGTAGTGCAGATTTGCATTGCCCGCTTGCTTGCTTGGCCAAAATGGGCGTATGCGTTTTCTCCTGAATATATTCAGGAGAAAACGCATACGCCCTTTTGGGCCAAGTGCATCATTGTTGAAGTTGTGCCCCTCTTCCTGTGCTTTAAAGGCGATTCCAACGTACCTCTTGAAATCTGTTTCCTGCTATTCTGCCTCGCTTTCAAGTCCGCCTCGATGCCTTCCCTCAACATATTTTTTGACGATACTTGTCCTTTATTACTCGGCCAGTTTGTGAATTGCTGTGCCCCTGAGCTCCATTTTTCAACTCGTTTTTGGTGAGCTGACCGCAAGTCCAAAATTTTGGTTCAGGACCTATACTGGTTCCCGGTGGGTGGCTGAGACTTTGGTTAATTCTTCTTCCTGCCGGGAAGTTAGAGTGATATGTGCCTGACCAAATACCTAACAGCTACTCTCTCATTGGTTCTCCCTTTTCCCTTTCATCCTCTGCCAAATTGGAAACCTGTGTGAACCAGGAGGTTGAAGGGGCTGTCTCTCCAAGTTGGGAGATTGATAGTAAAGCAGAAGGAAAGTCAAACCGGAGCACCAGGAGAGGGACTATTCGTTGAGTTTTAGAAACCTTTCATATTCACAGTGTGTCCGTTCTCTAGGTTTCTCGTACATGTTATAACTGTAGTAATATTCCCTTCAACCTGGAGAGTTGGGACCCATGGAATGGGTGCCATGCATTATTGCTTTAAAGGGTCTGCATTTGCTCACCCAATCTCACCAATCCTCTCAGTCCCAAGTGTCCAGCCTTATGCCACATCCAGCTGTCATTGTACATCGGGTTATTCCAGGTTTCATCAGAGACCCTGAAGGAATTGTAAAGAATTTCCCAGTTTTCTTGTTTTGTTTTTGAAATACATTTTTATAGTGGGTTTGAGCTGATTCTCGCTGCCATGTTTATGCCAATCTAGACACACTTGATTCCCTTACGGAGACATATCAATACATAGGTTTTAAGATTCTTACTAGTCAGATATATTCCTCTGCGGGAAATATGTGGTTTTGAGTCCCTTTCACTGAGGAAGGTGTAGGTCTTGTCTATTCCATAGTTGGTTTTTGGAACGGTACCTCTGCTTATATCAAACTCTGGTTTTATGCATTACCCTACCTCTCCTTCCCCCTTAAGCAGGCATAAGAGTGTTTTCTAAATGTGAGACATTCTTCTCTTTCCTAACTCAGTTCAAGTGTAGCCATGTTTACAGGATCTTCATAAGTGATATCTTATGGTAAGTTTCTTTTTCTGTGCGACTTATTTCACTTAGAATCATCGTACCTGAATCCACCCATTTTGCTGCTACTGGTCTTATGACATTTATTTCATGGCTGAGGGATATTCCATCGTACGTAAGTACCACAATTTTTTGAACCATTTTTATATTTCCTGGGATATTTAAGGTGTACCCAAGTTGAGGTCCTTGTAAGCAGTGCAGCCCTAAATTTTGGGGTGGCTCTGTCTTATTGATTTTCAGTTTTCCCAAGGTATATTCCCTAGACTGGAAGTGCCCTTGGCTCTGTAGCTCTGTTCTTTACTTGTTTTAGGGAACACAATGCACTCCCCCAGAGAGGAAGTTGGCAATTTACATCCCGCCCATCAGCATAACAAGGCTCCCTGTTCTCCAGGGCCTGTCTTGCCTTTCTGGTTTTTACACATTTTGTGGATGTCCCTTTTGACCGGTGGGAAGTGATACTTCTTTGTAGTGCAGATTTGCATTGCTCGCTTGCTTGCTTGGCCAAAAAGGGCGTATGCGTTTTCTCCTGAATATATTCAGGAGAAAATGCATACGCCCTTTTTGGCCAAGTGCATCATGGTCGAAGTTGGGCCCCTCTTCCTGTGCTTTAAAGGTGATTCCAACGTACCTCTTGAAATCTGTTTCCTGCTATTCTGCCTCGCTTTCAAGTCCGCCTCATTGCGTTCCATCAACAGATTTTTGGACGATAGTTGTCCTTTATTACTTGGCCTGTTTGTGAATTGCTGTGCCCCTGAGCTCCATTTTTCAACTCGTTTTTGGTGAGCTGACCGCAAGTCCAAAATTTTGGTTCAGGACCTATGCTGGTTCCCGGTGGGTGGCTGAGACTTTGGTTAATTCTTCTTCCGGCCGGGAAATTACAGTGATATGTTCCCGTCCATATGCCTAACAGCTACTCTCTCATTGGTTCTCCCTCTTCCCTTTCATCCTCTGCCAAATTGGCAACCTGTGCGAACCAGGAGGTTAAAGGGGCTGTCTCTCCAAGTTGGGAGGTTGATAGTAAAGCAGATGGAAAGTCAAACCGGAGCACCAGGAGAGGGACTATTCGTTGAGTTTTAGAAACCTTTCGTATTCACAGTGTGTCCGTTCTCTAGGTTTCCCGTACATGTTATAGCTGTAGTAATATTCCCTTCAACCTGGAGAGTTGGGACCCATGGAATGGGTGCCAGGCATTTGTGCTGTAAAGGTTCTGCATTTGCTCACCAAATCTCAACAATCTTCTCAGTCCCAAGTGTCCCTCCTTATGCCACATCCAGCTGTCATTGTAGATAGGTCATTCCAGGTTTCATCAGAGACCCTGAAGGAATTGTTAAGAATTTCCCAGTTTTTTTGTTTTGTTTTTGAAATTCCTTTTTATAGTGGGTTTGAGCTGATTCTCGCTGCCATGTTTATGCCAGTCTAGACACACTTGATTCCCTTACGGAAACATATCAATACATAGGTTTTAGGATTCTTCCTACTCAGATATATTCCTCTGTGGGAAATATGGCGTTTTGAGTCCCTTTCACTGAGGAAGGTGTAGGTCTTGTCTATTCCATATTTGGTTTTTGGAACGGTACATGTGCTTATATCAAACTCTGGTTTTATGCATCACCCCACCTCTCCTTCCCCCTTAAGCAGGCATAAGAGTGTTTTCTAAATGTGAGACACTGTTCTCTTTCCTAACTCAGTTCAAATGTAGCCATGTTTACAGGATCTTCATAAGTGATATCTTATGATAAGTTTCTTTTTCTCTGTGACTTATTTCACTTAGAATCATCGTACCTGAATCCACCCATTTTGCTGCTACTGGTCTTATGACATTGATTGCATGGCTGAGGGATATTCCATCGTACGTAAGTACCACAATTTTTTGAACCATTTTTATATTTCCTGGGATATTTAAGGTGTACCCAAGTTGAGGTCCTTGTAAGCAGTGCAGCCCTAAATTTTGGGGTGGCTGTGTCTTTTTGATTTTCAGTTTTCCCAAGGTATATTCCCTAGACTGGAAGTGCCCTTGGCTCTGTAGCTCTGTTGTTTACTTGTTTTAGGGAACACAATGCACTCCTCCAGAGAGGCAGTTGGCAATTTACATCCCGCCCATCAGCATAACAAGGCTCCCTGTTCTCCAGGGCCTGTCTTGCCTTTCTGGTTTTTACACATTTTGTGGATGTCCCTTTTGACCGGTGGGAAGTGATACTTCTTTGTAGTGCAGATTTGCATTGCCCGCTTGCTTGCTTGGCCAAAAAGGGCGTATGCGTTTTCTCCTGAATATATTCAGGAGAAAACGCATACGCCCTTTTTGGCCAAGTGCATCATTGTCGAAGTTGTGCCCCTCTTCCTGTGCTTTAAAGGCGATTCCAACGTACCTCTTGAAATCTGTTTCCTGCTATTCTGCCTCGCTTTCAAGTCCGCCTCGTTGCCTTCCCTCAACAGATTTTTGGACGATAGTTGTCCTTTATTATTCGGCCAGTTTGTGAATTGCTGTGCCCCTGAGCTCCATTTTTCAACTCGTTTTTGGTGAGCTGACCGAAAGTCCAACATTTTGGTTCAGGACCTATGCTGGTTCCCGGTGGCTGGCTGAGACTTTGGTTAATTCTTCTTCCTGCCGGGAAATTACAGTGATATGTGCCCGTCCAAATGCCTAACAGCTACTCTCTCATTGGTTCTCCCTCGTCCCTTTCATCCGCTGCCAAATTGGCAACCTGTGCGAACCAGGAGGTTAAAGGGGCTGTCTCTCCAAGTTGGGAGGTTGATAGTAAAGCAGATGGAAAGTCAAACCGGAGCACCAGGAGAGGGACTATTCGTTGAGTTTTAGAAACCTTTCGTATTCACAGTGTGTCCGTTCTCTAGGTTTCCCGTACATGTTATAACTGTAGTAATATTCCCTTCAACCTGGAGAGTTGGGACCCATGGAATGGGTGCCATGCATTATTGCTTTAAAGGGTCTGCATTTTCTCACCCAATCTCACCAATCCTCTCAGTCCCAAGTGTCCAGCCTTATGCCACATCCAGCTGTCGTTGTAGATAGTGTCATTCCAGGTTTCATCAGAGACCCTGAAGGAATTGTAAAGAATTTCCCAGTTTTTTTGTTTTGTTTTTGAAATTCCTTTTTATAGTGGGTTTGAGCTGACTCTCGCTGCCATGTTTATGCCAGTCTAGACACACTTGATTCCCTTACGGAGACATATCAATACATAGGTTTTAAGATTCTTACTAGTCAGATATATTCCTCTGCGGGAAATATGGCGTTTTGAGTCCCTTTCACTGAGGAAGGTGTAGGTCTTGTCTATTCCATAGTTGGTTTTTGGAATGGTACCTGTGCTTATATCAAACTCTGGTTTTATGCATCATCCCACCTCTCCTTTCCCCTTAAGCAGGCATAAGAGTGTTTTCTAAAAGTGAGACACTGTTCTCTTTCCTAACTCAGTTCAAGTGTAGCCATGTTTACAGGATCTTCATAAGTGATATCTTATGATACGTTTCTTTTTCTCTGTGACTTATTTCACTTAGAATCATCGTACATTAATCCACCCATTTTGCTGCTACTGGTCTTATGACATTGATTTCATGGCTGAGGGATATTCCATCGTACGTAGGTACCACAATTTTTTGAACCGTTTTTATATTTCCTGGGATATTTAAGGTGTACCCAAGTTGAGGTCCTTGTAAGCAGTGCAGCCCTAAATTTTTGGGTGGCTCTGTCTTATTGAATTTCAGTTTTCCCAAGGTATATTCCCTAGACTGGAAGTGCCCTTGGCTCTGTAGCTCTGTTCTTTCCTTGTTTTAGGGAACACAATGTACTCCTCCAGTGAGGCAGTTGGCAATTTACATCCAGCCCATCAGCATAACAAGGCTCCCTGTTCTCCATGGCCTGTCCTGCCTTTCTGGTTTTTACACATTTTGTGGATGTCCCTTTTGACCGGTGGGAAGTGATACTTCTTTGTAGTGCAGATTTGCATTGCCCGCTTGCTTGCTTGGCCAAAAAGGGCGTATGCGTTTTCTCCTGAATATATTCAGGAGAAAACGCATACGCCCTTTTTGGCCAAGTGCATCATGGTCGAAGTTGGGCCCCTCTTCCTGTGCTTTAAAGGTGATTCCAACGTACCTCTTGAAATCTGTTTCCTGCTATTCTGCCTCGCTTTCAAGTCCGCCTCGTTGCGTTCCCTCAACAGATTTTTGGACGATAGTTGTCCTTTATTACTTGGCCTGTTTGTGAATTGCTGTGCCCCTGAGCTCCATTTTTCAACTCGTTTTTGGTGAGCTGACCGCAAGTCCAAAATTTTGGTTCAGGACCTATGCTGGTTCCCGGTGGGTGGCTGAGACTTTGGTTAATTCTTCTTCCTGCCGGGAAATTACAGTGATATGTGCCCGTCCAAATGCCTAACAGCTACTCTCTCATTGGTTCTCCCTCTTCCCTTTCATCCTCTGCCAAATTGGAAACCTGTGCGAACCAGGAGGTTAAAGGGGCTGTCTCTCCAAGTTGGGAGGTTGATAGTAAAGCAGATGGAAAGTCAAACCGGAGCACCAGGAGAGGGACTATTCGTTGAGTTTTAGAAACCTTTCGTATTCACAGTGTGTCCGTTCTCTAGGTTTCCCGTACATGTTATAGCTGTAGTAATATTCCCTTCAACCTGGAGAGTTGGGACCCATGGAATGGGTGCCAGGCATTTGTGCTTTAAAGGGTCTCCATTTGCTCACCAAATCTCAACAATCTTCTCAGTCCCAAGTGTCCCTCCTTATGCCACATCCAGCTGTCAGTGTAGATAGGGTCATTCCAGGTTTCATCAGAGACCCTGAAGGAATTGTTAAGAATTTCCCAGTTTTTTTGTTTTGTTTTTGAAATTCCTTTTTATAGTGGGTTTGAGCTGATTCTCGCTGCCATGTTTATGCCAGTCTAGACACACTTGATTCCCTTACGGAAACATATCAATACATAGGTTTTAGGATTCTTCCTACTCAGATATATTCCTCTGTGGGAAATATGGCGTTTTGAGTCCCTTTCACTGAGGAAGGTGTATGTCTTGTCTATTCCATATTTGGTTTTTGGAACGGTACCTGTGCTTATATCAAACTCTGGTTTTATGCATCACCCCACCTCTCCTTCCCCCTTAAGCAGGCATAAGAGTGTTTTCTAAATGTGAGACACTGTTCTCTTTCCTAACTCAGTTCAAGTGTAGCCATGTTTACAGGATCTTCATAAGTGATATCTTATGATAAGTTTCTTTTTCTCTGTGACTTATTTCACTTAGAATCATCGTACCTGAATCCACCCAGTTTGCTGCTACTGGTCTTATGACATTGATTGCATGGCTGAGGGATATTCCATCGTACGTAAGTACCACAATTTTTTGAACCATTTTTATATTTCCTGGGATATATAAGGTGTACCCAAGTTGAGGTCCTTGTAAGCAGTGCAGCCCTAAATTTTGGGGTGGCTCTGTCTTATTGATTTTCAGTTTTCCCAAGGTATATTCCATAGACTGGAAGTGCCCTTGGCTCTGTAGCTCTGTTCTTTACTTATTTTAGGGAACACAATGCACTCCTCCAGAGAGGCAGTTGGCAATTTACATCCCGTCCATCAGCATAACAAGGCTCCCTGTTCTCCAGGGCCTGTCTTGCCTTTCTGGTTTTTACACATTTTGTGGATGTCCCTTTTGACCGGTGGGAAGTGATACTTCTTTGTAGTGCAGATTTGCATTGCCCGCTTGCTTGCTTGGCCAAAAAGGGTGTATGTGTTTCCTCCTGAATATATTCAGGAGAAAACGCATACGCCCTTTTTGGCCAAGTGCATCATTGTCGAAGTTGTGCCCCTCTTCCTGTGCTTTTAAGGCGATTCCAACGTACCTCTTGAAATCTGTTTCCTGCTCTTCTGCCTCGCTTTCAAGTCCGCCTCGTTGCCTTCCCTCAACTGATTTTTGGACGATAGTTGTCCTTTATTACTTGGCCAGTTTGTGAATTGCTGTGCCCCTGACCTCCATTTTTCAACTCGTTTGTGGTGAGCTGACCGCACACCCAAAATTTTGGTTCAGGACCTATACTGCTTCCCGGTGGGTGGCTGAGACTTTGGTTAATTCTTCTTCCTGCCGGGAAATTACAGTGATATGTGCCCGCCCAAATGCCTAACAGCTACTCTCTCATTGGTTCTCCCTTTTCCCTTTCATCCTCTGCCAAATTGGCAACCTGTGTGCACCAGGTGGTTAAAGGGGCTGTCTCTTCAAGTTGGGAGGTTGATAGTAAAGCAGATGGAAAGTCAAACTGGAGCACCAGGAGAGGGCCTATTCGTTGAGTTTTAGAAACCTTTCGTATTCAGAATGTGTTCGTTCTCTAGGTTTCCCGTACATGTTATAACTGTAGTAATATTCCCTTCAACCTGGAGAGTTGGGACCCATGGAATGTGTGCCATGCATTATTGCTTTAAAGGGTCTGCATTTGCTCACCCAATCTCACCAATCCTCTCAGTCCCAAGTGTCCAGCCTTATGCCACATCCAGCTGTCGTTGTAGATAGCGTCATTCCAGGTTTCATCAGAGACCCTGAAGGAATTGTAAAGAATTTCCCAGTTTTTTTGTTTTGTTTTTGAAATTCCTTTTTATAGTGGGTTTGAGCTGATTCTCGCTGCCATGTTTATGCCAGTCTAGACACACTTGATTCCCTTACAGAGACATATCAATACATAGGTTTTAAGATTCTTACTAGTCAGATATATTCCTCTGCGGGAAATATGGGGTTTTGAGTCCCTTTCACTGAGGAAGGTGTAGGTCTTGTCTATTCCATAGTTGGTTTTTGGAACGGTACCTGTGCTTATATCAAACTCTGGTTTTATGCATCACCCCACCTCTCCTTCCCCCTTAAGCAGGCATAAGAGTGTTTTCTAAATGTGAGACACTGTTCTCTTTCCTAACTCAGTTCAAGTGCAGCCATGTTTACAGGATCATCATAAGTGATATCTTATGATAAGTTTCTTTTTCTCTGTGACTTATTTCACTTAGAATCATCGTACCTGAATCCACCCATTTTGCTGCTACTGGTCTTATGACATTGATTTCATGGCTGAGGGATATTCCATCGTACGTAAGTACCACAATTTTTTGAACCATTTTTATATTTTCTGGGATATTTAAGGTATACACAAGTTGAGGTCCTTGTAAGCAGTGCAGCCCTAAATATTGGGGTGGCTCTGTCTTATTGATTTTCAATTTTCCCAAGGTATATTCCCTAGACTGGAAGTGCCCTTGGCTCTGTAGCTCTGTTGTTTACTTGTTTTAGGGAACACAATGCACTCCTCCAGAGAGGCAGTTGGCAACTTACATGCCGCCCATCAGCATAACAAGGCTCCGTGTTCTCCAGGGCCTGTCTTGCCTTTCTGGTTTTTACACATTTTGTGGATGTCCCTTTTGACCGGTGAGAAGTGATACTTCTTTGTAGTGCAGATTTGCATTGCCCGCTTGCTTGCTTGGCCAAAAAGGGCGTATGCGTTTCCTCCTGAATATATTCAGGAGAAAACGCATACGCCCTTTTTGGCCAAGTGCATCATTGTCGAAGTTGTGCCCCTCTTCCTGTGCTTTAAAGGCGATTCCAACGTACCTCTTGAAATCTGTTTCCTGCTCTTCTGCCTCGCTTTCAAGTCCGCCTCGTTGCCTTCCCTCAACAGATTTTTGGACGATAGTTGTCCTTTATTACTCGGACAGTTTGTGAATTGCTGTGCCCCTGAGCTCCATTTTTCAACTCGTTTTTGGTGAGCTGACCGCAAGTCCAAAATTTTGGTTCAAGTCCTATACTGGTTCCCGGTGGGTGGCTGAGACTTTGGTTAATTCTTCTTCCTGCCGGGAAATTACAGTGATATGTGCCCGTCCAAATGCCTAACAGCTACTCTCTCATTGGTTCTCCCTCTTCCCTTTCATCCGCTGCCATATTGGCAACCTGTGCGAACCAGGAGGTTAAAGGGGCTGTCTCTCCAAGTTGGGAGGTTGATAGTAAAGCAGATGGAAAGTCAAACCGGAGCGCCAGGAGAGGGACTATTCGTTGAGTTTTAGAAACCTTTCGTATTCACAGTGTGTCCGTTCTCTAGGTTTCCCGTACATGTTATAACTGTAGTAATATTCCCTTCAACCTGGAGAGTTGGGACCCATGGAATGGGTGCCATGCATTATTGCTTTAAAGGGTCTGCATTTGCTCACCCAATCTCACCAATCCTCTCAGTCCCAAGTGTCCAGCCTTATGCCACATCCAGCTGTCGTTGTACATAGCGTCATTCCAGGTTTCATCAGAGACCCTGAAGGAATTGTAAAGAATTTCCCAGTTTTTTTGTTTTGTTTTTGAAATTCCTTTTTATAGTGGGTTTGAGCTGACTCTCGCTGCCATGTTTATGCCAGTCTAGACACACTTGATTCCCTTACGGAGACATATCAATACATAGGTTTTAAGATTCTTACTAGTCAGATATATTCCTCTGCGGGAAATATGGGGTTTTGAGTCCCTTTCACTGAGGAAGGTGTAGGTCTTGTCTATTCCATAGTTGGTTTTTGGAACGGTACCTGTGCTTATATCAAACTCTGGTTTTATGCATCATCCCACCTCTCCTTTCCCCTTAAGCAGGCATAAGAGTGTTTTCTAAAAGTGAGACACTGTTCTCTTTCCTAACTCAGTTCAAGTGTAGCCATGTTTACAGGATCTTCATAAGTGATATCTTATGATACGTTTCTTTTTCTCTGTGACTTATTTCACTTAGAATCATCTTACCTTAATCCACCCATTTTGCTGCTACTGGTCTTATGACATTGATTTCATGGCTGAGGGATATTCCATCATACGTAAGTACCACAATTTTTTGAACCGTTTTTATATTTCCTGGGATATTTAAGGTGTACCCAAGTTGAGGTCCTTGTAAGCAGTGCAGCCCTAAATTTTTGGGTGGCTCTGTCTTATTGAATTTCAGTTTTCCCAAGGTATATTCCCTAGACTGGAAGTGCCCTTGGCTCTGTAGCTCTGTTCTTTACTTGTTTTAGGGAACACAATGTACTCCTCCAGAGAGGCATTTGGCAATTTACATCCAGCCCATCAGCATAACAAGGCTCCCTGTTCTCCAGGGCCTGTCCTGCCTTTCTGGTTTTTACACATTTTGTGGATGTCCCTTTTGACCGGTGGGAAGTGATACTTCTTTGTAGTGCAGATTTGCATTGCTTGCTTGCTTGCTTGGCCAAAAAGGGCGTATGCGTTTTCTCCTGAATATATTCAGGAGAAAACGCATACGCCCTTTTTGGCCAAGTGCATCATGGTCGAAGTTGGGCCCCTCTTCCTGTGCTTTAAAGGTGATTCCAACGTACCTCTTGAAATCTGTTTCCTGCTATTCTGCCTCGCTTTCAAGTCCGCCTCATTGCGTTCCCTCAACAGATTTTTGGACGATAGTTGTCCTTTATTACTTGGCCTGTTTGTGAATTGCTGTGCCCCTGAGCTCCATTTTTCAACTCGTTTTTGGTGAGCTGACCGCAAGTCCAAAATTTTGGTTCAGGACCTATGCTGGTTCCCGGTGGGTGGCTGAGACTTTGGTTAATTCTTCTTCCGGCCGGGAAATTACAGTGATATGTGCCCGTCCAAATGCCTAACAGCTACTCTCTCATTGGTTCTCCCTCATCCCTTTCATCCTCTGCCAAATTGGCAACCTGTGCGAACCAGGAGGTTAAAGGGGCTGTCTCTCCAAGTTGGGAGGTTGATAGTAAAGCAGATGGAAAGTCAAACCGGAGCACCAGGAGAGGGACTATTCGTTGAGTTTTAGAAACCTTTCGTATTCACAGTGTGTCCGTTCTCTAGGTTTCCCGTACATGTTATAGCTGTAGTAATATTCCCTTCAACCTGGAGAGTTGGGACCCATGGAATGGGTGCCAGGCATTTGTGCTGTAAAGGTTCTGCATTTGCTCACCAAATCTCAACAATCTTCTCAGTCCCAAGTGTCCCTCCTTATGCCACATCCAGCTGTCCTTGTAGATAGGTCATTCCAGGTTTCATCAGAGACCCTGAAGGAATTGTTAAGAATTTCCCAGTTTTATTGTTTTGTTTTTGAAATTCCTTTTTATAGTGGGTTTGAGCTGATTCTCGCTGCCATGTTTATGCCAGTCTAGACACACTTGATTCCCTTACGGAAACATATCAATACATAGGTTTTAGGATTCCTCCTACTCAGATATATTCCTCTGTGGGAAATATGGCGTTTTGAGTCCCTTTCACTGAGGAAGGTGTAGGTCTTGTCTATTCCATATTTGGTTTTTGGAACGGTACATGTGCTTATATCAAACTCTGGTTTTATGCATCACCCCACCTCTCCTTCCCCCTTAAGCAGGCATAAGAGTGTTTTCTAAATGTGAGACACTGTTCTCTTTCCTAACTCAGTTCAAATGTAGCCATGTTTACAGGATCTTCATAAGTGATATCTTATGATAAGTTTCTTTTTCTCTGTGACTTATTTCACTTAGAATCATCGTACCTGAATCCACCCATTTTGCTGCTACTGGTCTTATGACATTGATTGCATGGCTGAGGGATATTCCATCGTACGTAAGTACCACAATTTTTTGAACCATTTTTATATTTCCTGGGATATATAAGGTGTACCCAAGTTGAGGTCCTTGTAAGCAGTGCAGGCCTAAATTTTGGGGTGGATCTGTCTTATTGATTTTCAGTTTTCCCAAGGTATATTCCATAGACTGGAAGTGCCCTTGGCTCTGTAGCTCTGTTCTTTACTTGTTTTAGGGAACACAATGCACTCCTCCAGAGAGGCAGTTGGCAACTTACATCCCGTCCATCAGCATAAAAAGGCTCCCTGTTCTCCAGGGCCTGTCTTGCCTTTCTGGTTTTTACACATTTTGTGGATGTCCCTTTTGACCGGTGGGAAGTGATACTTCTTTGTAGTGCAGATTTACATTGCCCGCTTGCTTGCTTGGCCAAAAAGGGTGTATGTGTTTCCTCCTGAATATATTCAGGAGAAAACGCATACGCCCTTTTTGGCCAAGTGCATCATTGTCGAAGTTGTGCCCCTCTTCCTGTGCTTTAAAGGCGATTCCAACGTACCTCTTGAAATCTGTTTCCTGCTCTTCTGCCTCGCTTTCAAGTCCGCCTCGTTGCCTTCCCTCAACAGATTTTTGGACGATAGTTGTCCTTTATTACTCGGCCAGTTTGTGAATTGCTGTGCCCCTGAGCTCCATTTTTCAACTCGTTTTTGGTGAGCTGACCGAAAGTCCAACATTTTGGTTGAGGACCTATGCTGGTTCCCGGTGGCTGTCTGAGACTTTGGTTAATTCTTCTTCCTGCCGGGAAATTACAGTGATATGTGCCCGTCCAAATGCCTAACAGCTACTCTCTCATTGGTTCTCCCTCGTCCCTTTCATCCGCTGCCAAATTGGCAACCTGTGCGAACCAGGAGGTTAAAGGGGCTGTCTCTCCAAGTTGGGAGGTTGATAGTAAAGCAGATGGAAAGTCAAACCGGAGCACCAGGAGAGGGACTATTCGTTGAGTTTTAGAAACCTTTCGTATTCACAGTGTGTCCGTTCTCTAGGTTTCCCGTACATGTTATAACTGTAGTAATATTCCCTTCAACCTGGAGAGTTGGGACCCATGGAATGGGTGCCATGCATTATTGCTTTAAAGGGTCTGCATTTGCTCACCCAATCTCACCAATCCTCTCAGTCCCAAGTGTCCAGCCTTATGCCACATCCAGCTGTCGTTGTAGATAGCGTCATTCCAGGTTTCATCAGAGACCCTGAAGGAATTGTAAAGAATTTCCCAGTTTTTTTGTTTTGTTTTTGAAATTCCTTTTTATAGTGGGTTTGAGCTGACTCTCGCTGCCATGTTTATGCCAGTCTAGACACACTTGATTCCCTTACGGAGACATATCAATACATAGGTTTTAAGATTCTTACTAGTCAGATATATTCCTCTGCGGGAAATATGGCGTTTTGAGTCCCTTTCACTGAGGAAGGTGTAGGTCTTGTCTATTCCATAGTTGGTTTTTGGAATGGTACCTGTGCTTATATCAAACTCTGGTTTTATGCATCATCCCACCTCTCCTTTCCCCTTAAGCAGGCATAAGAGTGTTTTCTAAAAGTGAGACACTGTTCTCTTTCCTAACTCAGTTCAAGTGTAGCCATGTTTACAGGATCTTCATAAGTGATATCTTATGATACATTTCTTTTTCTCTGTGACTTATTTCACTTAGAATCATCGTACATTAATCCACCCATTTTGCTGCTACTGGTCTTATGACATTGATTTCATGGCTGAGGGATATTCCATCGTACGTAAGTACCACAATTTTTTGAACCGTTTTTATATTTCCTGGGATATTTAAGGTGTACCCAAGTTGAGGTCCTTGTAAGCAGTGCAGCCCTAAATTTTTGGGTGGCTCTGTCTTATTGAATTTCAGTTTTCCCAAGGTATATTCCCTAGACTGGAAGTGCCCTTGGCTCTGTAGCTCTGTTCTTTCCTTGTTTTAGGGAACACAATGTACTCCTCCAGTGAGGCAGTTGGCAATTTACATCCAGCCCATCAGCATAACAAGGCTCCCTGTTCTCCATGGCCTTTCCTGCCTTTCTGGTTTTTACACATTTTGTGGATGTCCCTTTTGACCGGTGGGAAGTGATACTTCTTTGTAGTGCAGATTTGCATTGCCCGCTTGCTTGCTTGGCCAAAAAGGGCGTATGCGTTTTCTCCTGAATATATTCAGGAGAAAACGCATACGCCCTTTTTGGCCAAGTGCATCATGGTCGAAGTTGGGCCCCTCTTCCTGTGCTTTAAAGGTGATTCCAACGTACCTCTTGAAATCTGTTTCCTGCTATTCTGCCTCGCTTTCAAGTCCGCCTCGTTGCGTTCCCTCAACAGATTTTTGGACGATAGTTGTCCTTTATTACTTGGCCTGTTTGTGAATTGCTGTGCCCCTGAGCTCCATTTTTCAACTCGTTTTTGGTGAGCTGACCGCAAGTCCAAAATTTTGGTTCAGGACCTATGCTGGTTCCCGGTGGGTGGCTGAGACTTTGGTTAATTCTTCTTCCGGCCGGGAAATTACAGTGATATGTGCCCGTCCAAATGCCTAACAGCTACTCTCTCATTGGTTCTCCCTCTTCCCTTTCATCCTCTGCCAAATTGGCAACCTGTGCGAACCAGGAGGTTAAAGGGGCTGTCTCTCCAAGTTGGGAGGTTGATAGTAAAGCAGATGGAAAGTCAAACCGGAGCACCAGGAGAGGGACTATTCGTTGAGATTTAGAAACCTTTCGTATTCACAGTGTGTCCGTTCTCTAGGTTTCCCGTACATGTTATAGCTGTAGTAATATTCCCTTCAACCTGGAGAGTTGGGACCCATGGAATGGGTGCCAGGCATTTGTGCTTTAAAGGGTCTGCATTTGCTCACCAAATCTCAACAATCTTCTCAGTCCCAAGTGTACCTCCTTATGCCACATCCAGCTGTCAGTGTAGATAGGGTCATTCCAGGTTTCATCAGAGACCCTGAAGGAATTGTTAAGAATTTCCCAGTTTTTTTGTTTTGTTTTTGAAATTCCTTTTTATAGTGGGTTTGAGCTGATTCTCGCTGCCATGTTTATGCCAGTCTAGACACACTTGATTCCCTTACGGAAACATATCAATACATAGGTTTTAGGATTCTTCCTACTCAGATATATTCCTCTGTGGGAAATATGGCGTTTTGAGTCCCTTTCACTGAGGAAGGTGTATGTCTTGTCTATTCCATATTTGGTTTTTGGAACGGTACCTGTGCTTATATCAAACTCTGGTTTTATGCATCACCCCACCTCTCCTTCCCCCTTAAGCAGGCATAAGAGTGTTTTCTAAATGTGAGACACTGTTCTCTTTCCTAACTCAGTTCAAGTGTAGCCATGTTTACAGGATCTTCATAAGTGATATCTTATGATAAGTTTCTTTTTCTCTGTGACTTATTTCACTTAGAATCATCGTACCTGAATCCACCCAGTTTGCTGCTACTGGTCTTATGACATTGATTGCATGGCTGAGGGATATTCCATCGTACGTAAGTACCACAATTTTTTGAACCATTTTTATATTTCCTGGGATATATAAGGTGTACCCAAGTTGAGGTCCTTGTAAGCAGTGCAGCCCTAAATTTTGGGGTGGCTCTGTCTTATTGATTTTCAGTTTTCCCAAGGTATATTCCATAGACTGGAAGTGCCCTTGGCTCTGTAGCTCTGTTCTTTACTTATTTTAGGGAACACAATGCACTCCTCCAGAGAGGCAGTTGGCAATTTACATCCCGCCCATCAGCATAACAAGGCTCCCTGTTCTCCAGGGCCTGTCTTGCCTTTCTGGTTTTTACACATTTTGTGGATGTCCCTTTTGACCGGTGGGAAGTGATACTTCTTTGTAGTGCAGATTTGCATTGCCCGCTTGCTTGCTTGGCCAAAAAGGGTGTATGTGTTTCCTCCTGAATATATTCAGGAGAAAACGCATACGCCCTTTTTGGCCAAGTGCATCATTGTCGAAGTTGTGCCCCTCTTCCTGTGCTTTTAAGGCGATTCCAACGTACCTCTTGAAATCTGTTTCCTGCTCTTCTGCCTCGCTTTCAAGTCCGCCTCGTTGCCTTCCCTCAACTGATTTTTGGACGATAGTTGTCCTTTATTACTTGGCCAGTTTGTGAATTGCTGTGCCCCTGACCTCCATTTTTCAACTCGTTTGTGGTGAGCTGACCGCACACCCAAAATTTTGGTTCAGGACCTATACTGCTTCCCGGTGGGTGGCTGAGACTTTGGTTAATTCTTCTTCCTGCCGGGAAATTACAGTGATATGTGCCCGCCCAAATGCCTAACAGCTACTCTCTCATTGGTTCTCCCTTTTCCCTTTCATCCTCTGCCAAATTGGCAACCTGTGTGCACCAGGTGGTTAAAGGGGCTGTCTCTTCAAGTTGGGAGGTTGATAGTAAAGCAGATGGAAAGTCAAACTGGAGCACCAGGAGAGGGCCTATTCGTTGAGTTTTAGAAACCTTTCGTATTCAGAATGTGTTCGTTCTCTAGGTTTCCCGTACATGTTATAACTGTAGTAATATTCCCTTCAACCTGGAGAGTTGGGACCCATGGAATGTGTGCCATGCATTATTGCTTTAAAGGGTCTGCATTTGCTCACCCAATCTCACCAATCCTCTCAGTCCCAAGTGTCCAGCCTTATGCCACATCCAGCTGTCGTTGTAGATAGCGTCATTCCAGGTTTCATCAGAGACCCTGAAGGAATTGTAAAGAATTTCCCAGTTTTTTTGTTTTGTTTTTGAAATTCCTTTTTATAGTGGGTTTGAGCTGATTCTCGCTGCCATGTTTATGCCAGTCTAGACACACTTGATTCCCTTACAGAGACATATCAATACATAGGTTTTAAGATTCTTACTAGTCAGATATATTCCTCTGCGGGAAATATGGGGTTTTGAGTCCCTTTCACTGAGGAAGGTGTAGGTCTTGTCTATTCCATAGTTGGTTTTTGGAACGGTACCTGTGCTTATATCAAACTCTGGTTTTATGCATCACCCCACCTCTCCTTCCCCCTTAAGCAGGCATAAGAGTGTTTTCTAAATGTGAGACACTGTTCTCTTTCCTAACTCAGTTCAAGTGCAGCCATGTTTACAGGATCATCATAAGTGATATCTTATGATAAGTTTCTTTTTCTCTGTGACTTATTTCACTTAGAATCATCGTACCTGAATCCACCCATTTTGCTGCTACTGGTCTTATGACATTGATTTCATGGCTGAGGGATATTCCATCGTACGTAAGTACCACAATTTTTTGAACCATTTTTATATTTTCTGGGATATTTAAGGTATACACAAGTTGAGGTCCTTGTAAGCAGTGCAGCCCTAAATATTGGGGTGGCTCTGTCTTATTGATTTTCAATTTTCCCAAGGTATATTCCCTAGACTGGAAGTGCCCTTGGCTCTGTAGCTCTGTTGTTTACTTGTTTTAGGGAACACAATGCACTCCTCCAGAGAGGCAGTTGGCAACTTACATGCCGCCCATCAGCATAACAAGGCTCCGTGTTCTCCAGGGCCTGTCTTGCCTTTCTGGTTTTTACACATTTTGTGGATGTCCCTTTTGACCGGTGAGAAGTGATACTTCTTTGTAGTGCAGATTTGCATTGCCCGCTTGCTTGCTTGGCCAAAAAGGGCGTATGCGTTTCCTCCTGAATATATTCAGGAGAAAACGCATACGCCCTTTTTGGCCAAGTGCATCATTGTCGAAGTTGTGCCCCTCTTCCTGTGCTTTAAAGGCGATTCCAACGTACCTCTTGAAATCTGTTTCCTGCTCTTCTGCCTCGCTTTCAAGTCCGCCTCGTTGCCTTCCCTCAACAGATTTTTGGACGATAGTTGTCCTTTATTACTCGGACAGTTTGTGAATTGCTGTGCCCCTGAGCTCCATTTTTCAACTCGTTTTTGGTGAGCTGACCGCAAGTCCAAAATTTTGGTTCAAGTCCTATACTGGTTCCCGGTGGGTGGCTGAGACTTTGGTTAATTCTTCTTCCTGCCGGGAAATTACAGTGATATGTGCCCGTCCAAATGCCTAACAGCTACTCTCTCATTGGTTCTCCCTCTTCCCTTTCATCCGCTGCCATATTGGCAACCTGTGCGAACCAGGAGGTTAAAGGGGCTGTCTCTCCAAGTTGGGAGGTTGATAGTAAAGCAGATGGAAAGTCAAACCGGAGCGCCAGGAGAGGGACTATTCGTTGAGTTTTAGAAACCTTTCGTATTCACAGTGTGTCCGTTCTCTAGGTTTCCCGTACATGTTATAACTGTAGTAATATTCCCTTCAACCTGGAGAGTTGGGACCCATGGAATGGGTGCCATGCATTATTGCTTTAAAGGGTCTGCATTTGCTCACCCAATCTCACCAATCCTCTCAGTCCCAAGTGTCCAGCCTTATGCCACATCCAGCTGTCGTTGTACATAGCGTCATTCCAGGTTTCATCAGAGACCCTGAAGGAATTGTAAAGAATTTCCCAGTTTTTTTGTTTTGTTTTTGAAATTCCTTTTTATAGTGGGTTTGAGCTGACTCTCGCTGCCATGTTTATGCCAGTCTAGACACACTTGATTCCCTTACGGAGACATATCAATACATAGGTTTTAAGATTCTTACTAGTCAGATATATTCCTCTGCGGGAAATATGGGGTTTTGAGTCCCTTTCACTGAGGAAGGTGTAGGTCTTGTCTATTCCATAGTTGGTTTTTGGAACGGTACCTGTGCTTATATCAAACTCTGGTTTTATGCATCATCCCACCTCTCCTTTCCCCTTAAGCAGGCATAAGAGTGTTTTCTAAAAGTGAGACACTGTTCTCTTTCCTAACTCAGTTCAAGTGTAGCCATGTTTACAGGATCTTCATAAGTGATATCTTATGATACGTTTCTTTTTCTCTGTGACTTATTTCACTTAGAATCATCTTACCTTAATCCACCCATTTTGCTGCTACTGGTCTTATGACATTGATTTCATGGCTGAGGGATATTCCATCATACGTAAGTACCACAATTTTTTGAACCGTTTTTATATTTCCTGGGATATTTAAGGTGTACCCAAGTTGAGGTCCTTGTAAGCAGTGCAGCCCTAAATTTTTGGGTGGCTCTGTCTTATTGAATTTCAGTTTTCCCAAGGTATATTCCCTAGACTGGAAGTGCCCTTGGCTCTGTAGCTCTGTTCTTTACTTGTTTTAGGGAACACAATGTACTCCTCCAGAGAGGCATTTGGCAATTTACATCCAGCCCATCAGCATAACAAGGCTCCCTGTTCTCCAGGGCCTGTCCTGCCTTTCTGGTTTTTACACATTTTGTGGATGTCCCTTTTGACCGGTGGGAAGTGATACTTCTTTGTAGTGCAGATTTGCATTGCTTGCTTGCTTGCTTGGCCAAAAAGGGCGTATGCGTTTTCTCCTGAATATATTCAGGAGAAAACGCATACGCCCTTTTTGGCCAAGTGCATCATGGTCGAAGTTGGGCCCCTCTTCCTGTGCTTTAAAGGTGATTCCAACGTACCTCTTGAAATCTGTTTCCTGCTATTCTGCCTCGCTTTCAAGTCCGCCTCATTGCGTTCCCTCAACAGATTTTTGGACGATAGTTGTCCTTTATTACTTGGCCTGTTTGTGAATTGCTGTGCCCCTGAGCTCCATTTTTCAACTCGTTTTTGGTGAGCTGACCGCAAGTCCAAAATTTTGGTTCAGGACCTATGCTGGTTCCCGGTGGGTGGCTGAGACTTTGGTTAATTCTTCTTCCGGCCGGGAAATTACAGTGATATGTGCCCGTCCAAATGCCTAACAGCTACTCTCTCATTGGTTCTCCCTCATCCCTTTCATCCTCTGCCAAATTGGCAACCTGTGCGAACCAGGAGGTTAAAGGGGCTGTCTCTCCAAGTTGGGAGGTTGATAGTAAAGCAGATGGAAAGTCAAACCGGAGCACCAGGAGAGGGACTATTCGTTGAGTTTTAGAAACCTTTCGTATTCACAGTGTGTCCGTTCTCTAGGTTTCCCGTACATGTTATAGCTGTAGTAATATTCCCTTCAACCTGGAGAGTTGGGACCCATGGAATGGGTGCCAGGCATTTGTGCTGTAAAGGTTCTGCATTTGCTCACCAAATCTCAACAATCTTCTCAGTCCCAAGTGTCCCTCCTTATGCCACATCCAGCTGTCCTTGTAGATAGGTCATTCCAGGTTTCATCAGAGACCCTGAAGGAATTGTTAAGAATTTCCCAGTTTTATTGTTTTGTTTTTGAAATTCCTTTTTATAGTGGGTTTGAGCTGATTCTCGCTGCCATGTTTATGCCAGTCTAGACACACTTGATTCCCTTACGGAAACATATCAATACATAGGTTTTAGGATTCCTCCTACTCAGATATATTCCTCTGTGGGAAATATGGCGTTTTGAGTCCCTTTCACTGAGGAAGGTGTAGGTCTTGTCTATTCCATATTTGGTTTTTGGAACGGTACATGTGCTTATATCAAACTCTGGTTTTATGCATCACCCCACCTCTCCTTCCCCCTTAAGCAGGCATAAGAGTGTTTTCTAAATGTGAGACACTGTTCTCTTTCCTAACTCAGTTCAAATGTAGCCATGTTTACAGGATCTTCATAAGTGATATCTTATGATAAGTTTCTTTTTCTCTGTGACTTATTTCACTTAGAATCATCGTACCTGAATCCACCCATTTTGCTGCTACTGGTCTTATGACATTGATTGCATGGCTGAGGGATATTCCATCGTACGTAAGTACCACAATTTTTTGAACCATTTTTATATTTCCTGGGATATATAAGGTGTACCCAAGTTGAGGTCCTTGTAAGCAGTGCAGGCCTAAATTTTGGGGTGGATCTGTCTTATTGATTTTCAGTTTTCCCAAGGTATATTCCATAGACTGGAAGTGCCCTTGGCTCTGTAGCTCTGTTCTTTACTTGTTTTAGGGAACACAATGCACTCCTCCAGAGAGGCAGTTGGCAACTTACATCCCGTCCATCAGCATAAAAAGGCTCCCTGTTCTCCAGGGCCTGTCTTGCCTTTCTGGTTTTTACACATTTTGTGGATGTCCCTTTTGACCGGTGGGAAGTGATACTTCTTTGTAGTGCAGATTTACATTGCCCGCTTGCTTGCTTGGCCAAAAAGGGTGTATGTGTTTCCTCCTGAATATATTCAGGAGAAAACGCATACGCCCTTTTTGGCCAAGTGCATCATTGTCGAAGTTGTGCCCCTCTTCCTGTGCTTTAAAGGCGATTCCAACGTACCTCTTGAAATCTGTTTCCTGCTCTTCTGCCTCGCTTTCAAGTCCGCCTCGTTGCCTTCCCTCAACAGATTTTTGGACGATAGTTGTCCTTTATTACTCGGCCAGTTTGTGAATTGCTGTGCCCCTGAGCTCCATTTTTCAACTCGTTTTTGGTGAGCTGACCGAAAGTCCAACATTTTGGTTGAGGACCTATGCTGGTTCCCGGTGGCTGTCTGAGACTTTGGTTAATTCTTCTTCCTGCCGGGAAATTACAGTGATATGTGCCCGTCCAAATGCCTAACAGCTACTCTCTCATTGGTTCTCCCTCGTCCCTTTCATCCGCTGCCAAATTGGCAACCTGTGCGAACCAGGAGGTTAAAGGGGCTGTCTCTCCAAGTTGGGAGGTTGATAGTAAAGCAGATGGAAAGTCAAACCGGAGCACCAGGAGAGGGACTATTCGTTGAGTTTTAGAAACCTTTCGTATTCACAGTGTGTCCGTTCTCTAGGTTTCCCGTACATGTTATAACTGTAGTAATATTCCCTTCAACCTGGAGAGTTGGGACCCATGGAATGGGTGCCATGCATTATTGCTTTAAAGGGTCTGCATTTGCTCACCCAATCTCACCAATCCTCTCAGTCCCAAGTGTCCAGCCTTATGCCACATCCAGCTGTCGTTGTAGATAGCGTCATTCCAGGTTTCATCAGAGACCCTGAAGGAATTGTAAAGAATTTCCCAGTTTTTTTGTTTTGTTTTTGAAATTCCTTTTTATAGTGGGTTTGAGCTGACTCTCGCTGCCATGTTTATGCCAGTCTAGACACACTTGATTCCCTTACGGAGACATATCAATACATAGGTTTTAAGATTCTTACTAGTCAGATATATTCCTCTGCGGGAAATATGGCGTTTTGAGTCCCTTTCACTGAGGAAGGTGTAGGTCTTGTCTATTCCATAGTTGGTTTTTGGAATGGTACCTGTGCTTATATCAAACTCTGGTTTTATGCATCATCCCACCTCTCCTTTCCCCTTAAGCAGGCATAAGAGTGTTTTCTAAAAGTGAGACACTGTTCTCTTTCCTAACTCAGTTCAAGTGTAGCCATGTTTACAGGATCTTCATAAGTGATATCTTATGATACATTTCTTTTTCTCTGTGACTTATTTCACTTAGAATCATCGTACATTAATCCACCCATTTTGCTGCTACTGGTCTTATGACATTGATTTCATGGCTGAGGGATATTCCATCGTACGTAAGTACCACAATTTTTTGAACCGTTTTTATATTTCCTGGGATATTTAAGGTGTACCCAAGTTGAGGTCCTTGTAAGCAGTGCAGCCCTAAATTTTTGGGTGGCTCTGTCTTATTGAATTTCAGTTTTCCCAAGGTATATTCCCTAGACTGGAAGTGCCCTTGGCTCTGTAGCTCTGTTCTTTCCTTGTTTTAGGGAACACAATGTACTCCTCCAGTGCGGCAGTTGGCAATTTACATCCAGCCCATCAGCATAACAAGGCTCCCTGTTCTCCATGGCCTTTCCTGCCTTTCTGGTTTTTACACATTTTGTGGATGTCCCTTTTGACCGGTGGGAAGTGATACTTCTTTGTAGTGCAGATTTGCATTGCCCGCTTGCTTGCTTGGCCAAAAAGGGCGTATGCGTTTTCTCCTGAATATATTCAGGAGAAAACGCATACGCCCTTTTTGGCCAAGTGCATCATGGTCGAAGTTGGGCCCCTCTTCCTGTGCTTTAAAGGTGATTCCAACGTACCTCTTGAAATCTGTTTCCTGCTATTCTGCCTCGCTTTCAAGTCCGCCTCGTTGCGTTCCCTCAACAGATTTTTGGACGATAGTTGTCCTTTATTACTTGGCCTGTTTGTGAATTGCTGTGCCCCTGAGCTCCATTTTTCAACTCGTTTTTGGTGAGCTGACCGCAAGTCCAAAATTTTGGTTCAGGACCTATGCTGGTTCCCGGTGGGTGGCTGAGACTTTGGTTAATTCTTCTTCCGGCCGGGAAATTACAGTGATATGTGCCCGTCCAAATGCCTAACAGCTACTCTCTCATTGGTTCTCCCTCTTCCCTTTCATCCTCTGCCAAATTGGCAACCTGTGCGAACCAGGAGGTTAAAGGGGCTGTCTCTCCAAGTTGGGAGGTTGATAGTAAAGCAGATGGAAAGTCAAACCGGAGCACCAGGAGAGGGACTATTCGTTGAGATTTAGAAACCTTTCGTATTCACAGTGTGTCCGTTCTCTAGGTTTCCCGTACATGTTATAGCTGTAGTAATATTCCCTTCAACCTGGAGAGTTGGGACCCATGGAATGGGTGCCAGGCATTTGTGCTTTAAAGGGTCTGCATTTGCTCACCAAATCTCAACAATCTTCTCAGTCCCAAGTGTACCTCCTTATGCCACATCCAGCTGTCAGTGTAGATAGGGTCATTCCAGGTTTCATCAGAGACCCTGAAGGAATTGTTAAGAATTTCCCAGTTTTTTTGTTTTGTTTTTGAAATTCCTTTTTATAGTGGGTTTGAGCTGATTCTCGCTGCCATGTTTATGCCAGTCTAGACACACTTGATTCCCTTACGGAAACATATCAATACATAGGTTTTAGGATTCTTCCTACTCAGATATATTCCTCTGTGGGAAATATGGCGTTTTGAGTCCCTTTCACTGAGGAAGGTGTATGTCTTGTCTATTCCATATTTGGTTTTTGGAACGGTACCTGTGCTTATATCAAACTCTGGTTTTATGCATCACCCCACCTCTCCTTCCCCCTTAAGCAGGCATAAGAGTGTTTTCTAAATGTGAGACACTGTTCTCTTTCCTAACTCAGTTCAAGTGTAGCCATGTTTACAGGATCTTCATAAGTGATATCTTATGATAAGTTTCTTTTTCTCTGTGACTTATTTCACTTAGAATCATCGTACCTGAATCCACCCAGTTTGCTGCTACTGGTCTTATGACATTGATTGCATGGCTGAGGGATATTCCATCGTACGTAAGTACCACAATTTTTTGAACCATTTTTATATTTCCTGGGATATATAAGGTGTACCCAAGTTGAGGTCCTTGTAAGCAGTGCAGCCCTAAATTTTGGGGTGGCTCTGTCTTATTGATTTTCAGTTTTCCCAAGGTATATTCCATAGACTGGAAGTGCCCTTGGCTCTGTAGCTCTGTTCTTTACTTATTTTAGGGAACACAATGCACTCCTCCAGAGAGGCAGTTGGCAATTTACATCCCGCCCATCAGCATAACAAGGCTCCCTGTTCTCCAGGGCCTGTCTTGCCTTTCTGGTTTTTACACATTTTGTGGATGTCCCTTTTGACCGGTGGGAAGTGATACTTCTTTGTAGTGCAGATTTGCATTGCCCGCTTGCTTGCTTGGCCAAAAAGGGTGTATGTGTTTCCTCCTGAATATATTCAGGAGAAAACGCATACGCCCTTTTTGGCCAAGTGCATCATTGTCGAAGTTGTGCCCCTCTTCCTGTGCTTTTAAGGCGATTCCAACGTACCTCTTGAAATCTGTTTCCTGCTCTTCTGCCTCGCTTTCAAGTCCGCCTCGTTGCCTTCCCTCAACAGATTTTTGGACGATAGTTGTCCTTTATTACTTGGCCAGTTTGTGAATTGCTGTGCCCCTGAGCTCCATTTTTCAACTCGTTTGTGGTGAGCTGACCGCACACCCAAAATTTTGGTTCAGGACCTATACTGCTTGCCGGTGGGTGGCTGAGACTTTGGTTAATTCTTCTTCCTGCCGGGAAATTACAGTGATATGTGCCCGCCCAAATGCCTAACAGCTACTATCTCATTGGTTCTCCCTTTTCCCTTTCATCCTCTGCCAAATTGGCAACCTGTGCGCACCAGGAGGTTAAAGGGGCTGTCTCTTCAAGTTGGGAGGTTGATAGTAAAGCAGATGGAAAGTCAAACTGGAGCACCAGGAGAGGGACTATTCGTTGAGTTTTAGAAACCTTTCGTATTCAGAGTGTGTTCGTTCTCTAGGTTTCCCGTACATGTTATAACTGTAGTAATATTCCCTTCAACCTGGAGAGTTGGGACCCATGGAATGTGTGCCATGCATTATTGCTTTAAAGGGTCTGCATTTGCTCACCCAATCTCACCAATCCTCTCAGTCCCAAGTGTCCAGCCTTATGCCACATCCAGCTGTCGTTGTAGATAGCGTCATTCCAGGTTTCATCAGAGACCCTGAAGGAATTGTAAAGAATTTCCCAGTTTTTTTGTTTTGTTTTTGAAATTCCTTTTTATAGTGGGTTTGAGCTGATTCTCGCTGCCATGTTTATGCCAGTCTAGACACACTTGATTCCCTTACAGAGACATATCAATACATAGGTTTTAAGATTCTTACTAGTCAGATATATTCCTCTGCGGGAAATATGGGGTTTTGAGTCCCTTTCACTGAGGAAGGTGTAGGTCTTGTCTATTCCATAGTTGGTTTTTGGAACGGTACCTGTGCTTATATCAAACTCTGGTTTTATGCATCACCCCACCTCTCCTTCCCCCTTAAGCAGGCATAAGAGTGTTTTCTAAATGTGAGACACTGTTCTCTTTCCTAACTCAGTTCAAGTGCAGCCATGTTTACAGGATCTTCATAAGTGATATCTTATGATAAGTTTCTTTTTCTCTGTGACTTATTTCACTTAGAATCATCATACCTGAATCCACCCATTTTGCTGCTACTGGTCTTATGACATTGATTGCATGGCTGAGGGATATTCCATCGTACGTAAGTACCACAATTTTTTGAACCATTTTTATATTTCCTGGGATATATAAGGTGTACCCAAGTTGAGGTCCTTGTATGCAGTGCAGGCCTAAATTTTGGGGTGGATCTGTCTTATTGATTTTCAGTTTTCCCAAGGTATATTCCATAGACTGGAAGTGCCCTTGGCTCTGTAGCTCTGTTCTTTACTTGTTTTAGGGAACACAATGCACTCCTCCAGAGAGGCAGTTGGCAACTTACATCCCGTCCATCAGCATAAAAAGGCTCCCTGTTCTCCAGGGCCTGTCTTGCGTTTCTGGTTTTTACACATTTTGTGGATGTCCCTTTTGACCGGTGGGAAGTGATACTTCTTTGTAGTGCAGATTTACATTGCCCGCTTGCTTGCTTGGCCAAAAAGGGTGTATGTGTTTCCTCCTGAATATATTCAGGAGAAAACGCATACGCCCTTTTTGGCCAAGTGCATCATTGTCGAAGTTGTGCCCCTCTTCCTGTGCTTTAAAGGTGATTCCAACGTACCTCTTGAAATCTGTTTCCTGCTCTTCTGCCTCGCTTTCAAGTCCGCCTCGTTGCCTTCCCTCAACAGATTTTTGGACGATAGTTGTCCTTTATTACTCGGCCAGTTTGTGAATTGCTGTGCCCCTGAGCTCCATTTTTCAACTCGTTTTTGGTGAGCTGACCGAAAGTCCAACATTTTGGTTCAGGACCTATGCTGGTTCCCGGTGGCTGGCTGAGACTTTGGTTAATTCTTCTTCCTGCCGGGAAATTACAGTGATATGTGCCCGTCCAAATGCCTAACAGCTACTCTCTCATTGGTTCTCCCTCGTCCCTTTCATCCGCTGCCAAATTGGCAACCTGTGCGAACCAGGAGGTTAAAAGGGCTGTCTCTCCAAGTTGGGAGGTTGATAGTAAAGCAGATGGAAAGTCAAACCGGAGCACCAGGAGAGGGACTATTCGTTGAGTTTTAGAAACCTTTCGTATTCACAGTGTGTCCGTTTTCTAGGTTTCCCGTACATGTTATAACTGTAGTAATATTCCCTTCAACCTGGAGAGTTGGGACCCATGGAATGGGTGCCATGCATTATTGCTTTAAAGGGTCTGCATTTGCTCACCCAATCTCACCAATCCTCTCAGTCCCAAGTGTCCAGCCTTATGCCACATCCAGCTGTCGTTGTACATAGCGTCATTCCAGGTTTCATCAGAGACCCTGAAGGAATTGTAAAGAATTTCCCAGTTTTTTTGTTTTGTATTTGAAATTCCTTTTTATAGTGGGTTTGAGCTGACTCTCGCTGCCATGTTTATGCCAGTCTAGACACACTTGATTCCCTTACGGAGACATATCAATACATAGGTTTTAAGATTCTTACTAGTCAGATATATTCCTCTGCGGGAAATATGGCGTTTTGAGTCCCTTTCACTGAGGAAGGTGTAGGTCTTGTCTATTCCATAGTTGGTTTTTGGAATGGTACCTGTGCTTATATCAAACTCTGGTTTTATGCATCATCCCACCTCTCCTTTCCCCTTAAGCAGGCATAAGAGTGTTTTCTAAAAGTGAGACACTGTTCTCTTTCCTAACTCAGTTCAAGTGTAGCCATGTTTACAGGATCTTCATAAGTGATATCTTATGATACATTTCTTTTTCTCTGTGACTTATTTCACTTAGAATCATCGTACATTAATCCACCCATTTTGCTGCTACTGGTCTTATGACATTGATTTCATGGCTGAGGGATATTCCATCGTACGTAAGTACCACAATTTTTTGAACCGTTTTTATATTTCCTGGGATATTTAAGGTGTACCCAAGTTGAGGTCCTTGTAAGCAGTGCAGCCCTAAATTTTTGGGTGGCTCTGTCTTATTGAATTTCAGTTTTCCCAAGGTATATTCCCTAGACTGGAAGTGCCCTTGGCTCTGTAGCTCTGTTCTTTCCTTGTTTTAGGGAACACAATGTACTCCTCCAGTGAGGCAGTTGGCAATTTACATCCAGCCCATCAGCATAACAAGGCTCCCTGTTCTCCATGGCCTGTCCTGCCTTTCTGGTTTTTACACATTTTGTGGATGTCCCTTTTGACCGGTGGGAAGTGATACTTCTTTGTAGTGCAGATTTGCATTTCCCGCTTGCTTGCTTGGCCAAAAAGGGCGTATGCGTTTTCTCCTGAATATATTCAGGAGAAAACGCATACGCCCTTTTTGGCCAAGTGCATCATGGTCGAAGTTGGGCCCCTCTTCCTGTGCTTTAAAGGTGATTCCAACGTACCTCTTGAAATCTGTTTCCTGCTATTCTGCCTCGCTTTCAAGTCCGCCTCGTTGCGTTCCCTCAACAGATTTTTGGACGATAGTTGTCCTTTATTACTTGGCCTGTTTGTGAATTGCTGTGCCCCTGAGCTCCATTTTTCAACTCGTTTTTGGTGAGCTGACCGCAAGTCCAAAATTTTGGTTCAGGACCTATGCTGGTTCCCGGTGGGTGGCTGAGACTTTGGTTAATTCTTCTTCCGGCCGGGAAATTACAGTGATATGTGCCCGTCCAAATGCCTAACAGCTACTCTCTCATTGGTTCTCCCTCTTCCCTTTCATCCTCTGCCAAATTGGCAACCTGTGCGAACCAGGAGGTTAAAGGGGCTGTCTCTCCAAGTTGGGAGGTTGATAGTAAAGCAGATGGAAAGTCAAACCGGAGCACCAGGAGAGGGACTATTCGTTGAGTTTTAGAAACCTTTCGTATTCACAGTGTGTCCGTTCTCTAGGTTTCCCGTACATGTTATAGCTGTAGTAATATTCCCTTCAACCTGGAGAGTTGGGACCCATGGAATGGGTGCCAGGCATTTGTGCTTTAAAGGGTCTGCATTTGCTCACCAAATCTCAACAATCTTCTCATACCCAATGTCCCTCCTTATGCCACATCCAGCTGTCGTTGTAGATAGGGTCATTCCAGGTTTCATCAGAGACCCTTAAGGAATTGTTAAGAATTTCCCAGTTTTTTTGTTTTGTTTTTGAAATTCCTTTTTATAGTGGGTTTGAGCTGATTCTCGCTGCCATGTTTATGCCAGTCTAGACACACTTGATTCCCTTACGGAAACATATCAATACATAGGTTTTACGATTCTTCCTACTCAGATATATTCCTCTGTGGGAAATATGGCGTTTTGAGTCCCTTTCACTGAGGAAGGTGTATGTCTTGTCTATTCCATATTTGGTTTTTGGAACGGTACCTGTGCTTATATCAAACTCTGGTTTTATGCATCACCCCACCTCTCCTTCCCCCTTAAGCAGGCATAAGAGTGTTTTCTAAATGTGAGACACTGTTCTCTTTCCTAACTCAGTTCAAGTGTAGCCATGTTTACAGGATCTTCATAAGTGATATCTTATGATAAGTTTCTTTTTCTCTGTGACTTATTTCACTTAGAATCATCGTACCTGAATCCACCCATTTTGCTGCTACTGGTCTTATGACATTGATTTCATGGCTGAGGGATATTCCATCGTACGTAAGTACCACAATTTTTTGAACCATTTTTATATTTCCTGGGATATATAAGGTGTACCCAAGTTGAGGTCCTTGTAAGCAGTGCAGCCCTAAATTTTGGGGTGGCTCTGTCTTATTGATTTTCAGTTTTCCCAAGGTATATTCCATAGACTGGAAGTGCCCTTGGCTCTGTAGCTCTGTTCTTTACTTATTTTAGGGAACACAATGCACTCCTCCAGAGAGGCAGTTGGCAATTTACATCCCGTCCATCAGCATAACAAGGCTCCCTGTTCTCCAGGGCCTGTCTTGCCTTTCTGGTTTTTACACATTTTGTGGATGTCCCTTTTGACCGGTGGGAAGTGATACTTCTTTGTAGTGCAGATTTGCATTGCCCGCTTGCTTGCTTGGCCAAAAAGGGTGTATGTGTTTCCTCCTGAATATATTCAGGAGAAAACGCATACGCCCTTTTTGGCCAAGTGCATCATTGTCGAAGTTGTGCCCCTCTTCCTGTGCTTTTAAGGCAATTCCAACGTACCTCTTGAAATCTGTTTCCTGCTCTTCTGCCTCGCTTTCAAGTCCGCCTCGTTGCCTTCCCTCAACAGATTTTTGGACGATAGTTGTCCTTTATTACTTGGCCAGTTTGTGAATTGCTGTGCCCCTGAGCTCCATTTTTCAACTCGTTTGTGGTGAGCTGACCGCACACCCAAAATTTTGGTTCAGGACCTATACTGCTTCCCGGTGGGTGGCTGAGACTTTGGTTAATTCTTCTTCCTGCCGGGAAATTACAGTGATATGTGCCCGCCCAAATGCCTAACAGCTACTCTCTCATTGGTTCTCCCTTTTCCCTTTCATCCTCTGCCAAATTGGCAACCTGTGCGCACCAGGAGGTTAAAGGGGCTGTCTCTTCAAGTTGGGAGGTTGATAGTAAAGCAGATGGAAAGTCAAACTGGAGCACCAGGAGAGGGACTATTCGTTGAGTTTTAGAAACCTTTCGTATTCAGAGTGTGTTCGTTCTCTAGGTTTCCCGTACATGTTATAACTGTAGTAATATTCCCTTCAACCTGGAGAGTTGGGACCCATGGAATGTGTGCCATGCATTATTGCTTTAAAGGGTCTGCATTTGCTCACCCAATCTCACCAATCCTCTCAGTCCCAAGTGTCCAGCCTTATGCCACATCCAGCTGTCGTTGTAGATAGCGTCATTCCAGGTTTCATCAGAGACCCTGAAGGAATTGTAAAGAATTTCCCAGTTTTTTTGTTTTGTTTTTGAAATTCCTTTTTATAGTGGGTTTGAGCTGATTCTCGCTGCCATGTTTATGCCAGTCTAGACACACTTGATTCCCTTACAGAGACATATCAATACATAGGTTTTAAGATTCTTACTAGTCAGATATATTCCTCTGCGGGAAATATGGGGTTTTGAGTCCCTTTCACTGAGGAAGGTGTAGGTCTTGTCTATTCCATAGTTGGTTTTTGGAACGGTACCTGTGCTTATATCAAACTCTGGTTTTATGCATCACCCCACCTCTCCTTCCCCCTTAAGCAGGCATAAGAGTGTTTTCTAAATGTGAGACTCTGTTCTCTTTCCTAACTCAGTTCAAGTGCAGCCATGTTTACAGGATCTTCATAAGTGATATCTTATGATAAGTTTCTTTTTCTCTGTGACTTATTTCACTTAGAATCATCGTACCTGAATCCACCCATTTTGCTGCTACTGGTCTTATGACATTGATTTCATGGCTGAGGGATATTCCATCGTACGTAAGTACCACAATTTTTTGAACCATTTTTATATTTTCTGGGATATTTAAGGTATACACAAGTTGAGGTCCTTGTAAGCAGTGCAGCCCTAAATATTGGGGTGGCTCTGTCTTATTGATTTTCAGTTTTCCCAAGGTATATTCCCTAGACTGGAAGTGCCCTTGGCTCTGTAGCTCTGTTGTTTACTTGTTTTAGGGAACACAATGCACTCCTCCAGAGAGGCAGTTGGCAACTTACATGCCGCCCATCAGCATAACAAGGCTCCGTGTTCTCCAGGGCCTGTCTTGCCTTTCTGGTTTTTACACATTTTGTGGATGTCCCTTTTGACCGGTGAGAAGTGATACTTCTTTGTAGTGCAGATTTGCATTGCCCGCTTGCTTGCTTGGCCAAAAAGGGCGTATGCGTTTCCTCCTGAATATATTCAGGAGAAAACACATACGCCCTTTTTGGCCAAGTGCATCATTGTCGAAGTTGTGCCCCTCTTCCTGTGCTTTAAAGGCGATTCCAACGTACCTCTTGAAATCTGTTTCCTGCTCTTCTGCCTCGCTTTCAAGTCCGCCTCGTTGCCTTCCCTCAACAGATTTTTGGACGATAGTTGTCCTTTATTACTCGGACAGTTTGTGAATTGCTGTGCCCCTGAGCTCCATTTTTCAACTCGTTTTTGGTGAGCTGACCGCAAGTCCAAAATTTTGGTTCAAGTCCTATACTGGTTCCCGGTGGGTGGCTGAGACTTTGGTTAATTCTTCTTCCTGCCGGGAAATTACAGTGATATGTGCCCGTCCAAATGCCTAACAGCTACTCTCTCATTGGTTCTCCCTCTTCCCTTTCATCCGCTGCCATATTGGCAACCTGTGCGAACCAGGAGGTTAAAGGGTCTGTCTCTTCAAGTTGGGAGGTTGATAGTAAAGCAGATGGAAAGTCAAACCGGAGCACCAGGAGAGGGACTATTCGTTGAGTTTTAGAAACCTTTCGTATTCACAGTGTGTCCGTTCTCTAGGTTTCCCGTACATGTTATAACTCTAGTAATATTCCCTTCAACCTGGAGAGTTGGGACCCATGGAATGGGTGCCATGCATTATTGCTTTAAAGGGTCTGCATTTGCTCACCCAATCTCACCAATCCTCTCAGTCCCAAGTGTCCAGCCTTATGCCACATCCAGCTGTCGTTGTAGATAGGGTCATTCCAGGTTTCATCAGAGACCCTGAAGGAATTGTAAAGAATTTCCAAGTTTTTTTGTTTTGTTTTTGAAATTCCTTTTTATAGTGGGTTTGAGCTGATTCTCGCTGCCATGTTTATGCCAGTCTAGACACACTTGATTCCCTTACGGAGACATATCAATACATAGGTTTTAAGATTCTTACTAGTCAGATATATTCCTCTGCGGGAAATATGGGGTTTTGAGTCCCTTTCACTGAGGAAGGTGTAGGTCTTGTCTATTCCATAGTTGGTTTTTGGAACGGTACCTGTGCTTATATCAAACTCTGGTTTTATGCATCACCCCACCTCTCCTTCCCCCTTAAGCAGGCATAAGAGTGTTTTCTAAATGTGAGACACTGTTCTCTTTCCTAACTCAGTTCAAGTGTAGCCATGTTTACAGGATCATCATAAGTGATATCTTATGATAAGTTTCTTTTTCTCTGTGACTTATTTCACTTAGAATCATCCTACATGAATCCACCCATTTTGCTGCTACTGGTCTTATGACATTTATTGCATGGCTGAGGGATATTCCATCGTACGTAAGTACCACAATTTCTTGAACCAATTTTATATTTCCTGGGATATTTAAGGTGTACCCAAGTTGAGGTCCTTGTAAGCAGTGCAGCCCTAAATTTTGGCGTGGCTCTGTCTTATTGATTTTCAGTTTTCCCAAGGTATATTCCGTAGACTGGAAGTGCCCTTGGCTCTGTAGCTCTGCCCTTTACTTGTTTTAGGGAACACAATGCACTCCTCCAGAGAGGCAGTTGGCAATTTACATCCCGTCCATCAGCATAACAAGGCTCCCTGTTCTCCAGGGCCTGTCTTGCCTTTCTGGTTTTTACACATTTTGTGGATGTCCCTTTTGACCGGTGGGAAGTGATACTTCTTTGTAGTGCAGATTTGCATTGCCCGCTTGCTTGCTTGGCCAAAAAGGGTTTATGCGTATCCTCCTGAATATATTCAGGAGAACACGCATACACCCTTTTTGGCCAAGTGCATCATTGTCGAAGTTGTGCCCCTCTTCCTGTGCTTTAAAGGCGATTCCAACGTACCTCTTGAAATCTGTTTCCTGCTCTTCTGCCTCGCTTTCAAGTCCGCCTCGTTGCCTTCCCTCAACAGATTTTTGGACGATAGTTGTCCTTTATTACTCGGCCAGTTTGTGAATTGCTGTGCCCCTGAGCTCCATTTTTCAACTCGTTTGTGGTGAGCTGACCGGAAGTCCAAAATTTTGGTTCAGGACCTATACTGGTTCCCGGTGGGTGGCTGAGACTTTGGTTAATTCTTCTTCCTGCCGGGAAATTACAGTGATATGTGCCCACCCAAATGCCTAACAGCTACTGTCTCATTGGTTCTCCCTTTTCCCTTTCATCCTCTGCCAAATTGGCAACCTGTGCGCACCAGGAGGTTAAAGGGGCTGTCTCTCCAAGTTCGGAGGTTGATAGTAAAGCAGATGGAAAGTCATACCGGAGCACCAGGAGAGGGACTATTCGTTGAGTTTTAGAAACCTTTCGTATTCACAGTGTTTCTGTTCTCTAGGTTTCCTGTACATGTTATAGCTGTAGTAATATTCCCATCAACCTGGAGAGTTGGGACCCATGGAATGGGTGCCATGCATTATTGCTTTAAAGGGTCTGCATTTGCTCACCCAATCTCACCAATCCTCTCAGTCCCAAGTGTCCAGCCTTATGCCACATCCAGCTGTCATTGTAGACAGGGTCATTCCAGGTTTCATCAGAGACCCTGAAGGAATTGTAAGGAATTTCCCAGTTTGTTTGTTTTGTTTTTGAAATTCCTTTTTATAGTGGGTTTGAGCTGATTCTCGCTGCCATGTTTATGCCAGTCTAGACACACTTGATTCCCTTACGGAGACATATCAATACATAGGTTTTAAGATTCTTACTAGTCAGATATATTCCTCTGCGGGAAATATGGGGTTTTGAGTCCCTTTCACTGAAGAAGGTGTAGGTCTTGTCTATTCCATAGTTGGTTTTTGGAACGGTACCTGTGCTTATATCAAACTCTGGTTTTATGCATCACCCCACCTCTCCTTCCCCCTTAAGCAGGCATATGAGTGTTTCCTGAATGTGAGACACTGTTCTCTTTCCTATCTCAGTTCAAGTGTAGCCATGTTTACAGGAACTTCATAAGTGATATCTTATGATAAGTTTATATTTTCTGTGTAACTTATTTCACTTAGAATCATCATACCTGAATCCACCCATTTTGCTGCTACTGGTCTTATGACATTGATTTCATGTCTGAGGGATATTCCATCGTACGTAAGTACCACAATTTTTTGAACCATTTTTATATTTCCTGGGATATTTAAGGTGTACCCAAGTTGAGGTTCTTATAAGCAGTGCAGCCCTAAATTTTGGGGTGGCTCAATCTTATTGATTTTCAGTTTTCCCAAGGTATATTCCCTAGACTGGAAGTGCCCTTGGCTCTGTAGCTCTGTTGTTTACTTGTTTTAGGGAACACAATGCACTCCTCCAGAGAGGCAGTTGGCAATTTACATCCCGCCCATCAGCATAACAAGGCTCCCTGTTCTCCATGGCCTGTCTTGCCTTTCTGGTTTTTACACATTTTGTGGTTGTCCCTTTTGACCGGTGGGAAGTGATACTTCTTTGTAGTGCAGATTTGCATTGCCCGCTTGCTTGCTTGGCCAAAAAGGGCGTATGCGTTTTCTCCTGAATATATTCAGGAGAAAACGCATACGCCCTTTTTGGCCAAGTGCATCATGGTCGAAGTTGGGCCCCTCTTCCTGTGCTTTAAAGGTGATTCCAACGTACCTCTTGAAATCTGTTTCCTGCTATTCTTTCTCGCTTTCAAGTCCGCCTCGTTGCGTTCCCTCAACAGATTTTTGGACGATAGTTGTCCTTTATTACTTGGCCTGTTTGTGAAATGCTGTGCCCCTGAGCTCCATTTTTCAACTCGTTTTTGGTGAGCTGACCGCAAGTCCAAAATTTTGGTTCAGGACCTATGCTGGTTCCCGGTGGGTGGCTGAGACTTTGGTTAATTCTTCTTCCGGCCGGGAAATTACAGTGATATGTGCCCGTCCAAATGCCTAACAACTACTCTCTCATTGGTTCTCCCTCTTCCCTTTCATCCTCTGCCAAATTGGCAACCTGTGCGAACCAGGAGGTTAAAGGGGCTGTCTCTCCAAGTTGGGAGATTGATAGTAAAGCAGATGGAAAGTCAAACCAGAGCACCAGGAGAGGGACTATTCGTTGAGTTTTAGAAACCTTTCGTATTCACAGTGTGTCCGTTCTCTAGGTTTCCCGTACATGTTATAGCTGTAGTAATATTCCCTTCAACCTGGAGAGTTGGGACCCATGGAATGGGTGCCAGGCATTTGTGCTTTAAAGGGTCTGCATTTGCTCACCAAATCTCAACAATCTTCTCAGTCCCAAGTGTCCCTCCTTATGCCACATCCAGCTGTCAGTGTAGATAGGGTCATTCCAGGTTTCATCAGAGACCCTGAAGGAATTGTTAAGAATTTCCCAGTTTTTTTGTTTTGTTTTTGAAATTCCTTTTTATAGTGGGTTTGAGCTGATTCTCGCTGCCATGTTTATGCCAGTCTAGACACACTTGATTCCCTTACGGAGACATATCAATACATAGGTTTTAAGATTCTTACTAGTCAGATATATTCCTCTGCGGGAAATATGGGGTTTTGAGTCCCTTTCACTGAGGAAGGTGTAGGTCTTGTCTATTCCATAGTTGGTTTTTGGAACGGTACCTGTGTTTATATCAAACTCTGGTTTTATGCATCACCCCACCTCTCCTTCCCCCTTAAGCAGGCATAAGAGTGTTTTCTAAATGTGAGACACTGCTCTCTTTCCTAACTCAGTTCAAGTGTAGCCATGTTTACAGGATCTTCATAAGTGATATCTTATGATAAGTTTCTTTTTCTCTGTGACTTATTTCACTTAGAATCATCGTACCTGAATCCACCCATTTTGCTGCTACTGGTCTTATGACATTGATTGCATGGCTGAGGGATATTCCATCGTACGTAAGTACCACAATTTTTTGAACCATTTTTATATTTCCTGGGATATATAAGGTGTACCCAAGTTGAGGTCCTTGTAAGCAGTGCAGCCCTAAATATTGGGGTGGCTCTGTCTTATTGATTTTCAGTTTTCCCAAGGTATATTCCATAGACTGGAAGTGCCCTTGGCTCTGTAGCTCTGTTCTTTACTTATTTTAGGGAACACAATGCACTCCTCCAGAGAGGCAGTTGGCAGTTTACATCCCGTCCATCAGCATAACAAGGCTCCCTGTTCTCCAGGGCCTGTCTTGCCTTTCTGGTTTTTACACATTTTGTGGATGTCCCTTTTGACCGGTGGGAAGTGATACTTCTTTGTAGTGCAGATTTGCATTGCCCGCTTGCTTGCTTGGCCAAAAAGGGTGTATGTGTTTCCTCCTGAATATATTCAGGAGAAAACGCATACGCCCTTTTTGGCCAAGTGCATCATTGTCGAAGTTGTGCCCCTCTTCCTGTGCTTTAAAGGCGATTCCAACGTACCTCTTGAAATCTGTTTCCTGCTCTTCTGCCTCGCTTTCAAGTCCGCCTCGTTGCCTTCCCTCAACAGATTTTTGGACGATAGTTGTCCTTTATTACTTGGCCAGTTTGTGAATTGCTGTGCCCCTGAGCTCCATTTTTCAACTCGTTTGTGGTGAGCTGACCGCACACCCAAAATTTTGGTTCAGGAACTATACTGCTTCCCGGTGGGTGGCTGAGACTATGGTTAATTCTTCTTCCTGCCGGGAAATTACAGTGATATGTGCCCGCCCAAATGCCTAACAGCTACTCTCTCATTGGTTCTCCCTTTTCCCTTTCATCCTCTGCCAAATTGGCAACCTGTGCGCACCAGGAGGTTAAAGGGGCTGTCTCTTCAAGTTGGGAGGTTGATAGTAAAGCAGATGGAAAGTCAAACTGGAGCACCAGGAGAGGGACTATTCGTTGAGTTTTAGAAACCTTTCGTATTCAGAGTGTGTTCGTTCTCTAGGTTTCCCGTACATGTTATAACTGTAGTAATATTCCCTTCAACCTGGAGAATTGGGACCCATGGAATGTGTGCCATGCATTATTGCTTTAAAGGGTCTGCATTTGCTCACCCAATCTCACCAATCCTCTCAGTCCCAAGTGTCCAGCCTTATGCCACATCCAGCTGTCGTAGATAGCGTCATTCCAGGTTTCATCAGAGACCCTGAAGGAATTGTAAAGAATTTCCCAGTTTTTTTGTTTTGTTTTTGAAATTCCTTTTTATAGTGGGTTTGAGCTGATTCTCGCTGCCATGTTTATGCCAGTCTAGACACACTTGATTCCCTTACGGAGACATATCAATACATAGGTTTTAAGATTCTTACTAGTCAGATATATTCCTCTGCGGGAAATATGGGGTTTTGAGTCCCTTTCACTGAGGAAGGTGTAGGTCTTGTCTATTCCATAGTTGGTTTTTGGAACGGTACCTGTGCTTATATCAAACTCTGGTTTTATGCATCACCCCACCTCTCCTTCCCCCTTAAGCAGGCATAAGAGTGTTTTCTAAATGTGAGACACTGTTCTCTTTCCTAACTCAGTTCAAGTGCAGCCATGTTTACAGGATCTTCATAAGTGATATCTTATGATAAGTTTCTTTTTCTCTGTGACTTATTTCACTTAGAATCATCGTACCTGAATCCACCCATTTTGCTGCTACTGGTCTTATGACATTGATTTCATGGCTGAGGGATATTCCATCGTACGTAAGTACCACAATTTTTTGAACCATTTTTATATTTCCTGGGATATTTAAGGTATACACAAGTTGAGGTCCTTGTAAGCAGTGCAGCCCTAAATATTGGGGTGGCTCTGTCTTATTGATATTCAGTTTTCCCAAGGTATATTCCCTAGACTGGAAGTGCCCTTGGCTCTGTAGCTCTGTTGTTTACTTGTTTTAGGGAACACAATGCACTCCTCCAGAGAGGGAGTTGGCAATTTACATGCCGCCCATCAGCATAACAAGGCTCCGTGTTCTCCAGGGCCTGTCTTGCCTTTCTGGTTTTTACATATTTTGTGGATGTCCCTTTTGACTGGTGAGAAGTGATACTTCTTTGTAGTGCAGATTTGCATTGCCCGCTTGCTTGCTTGGCCAAAAAGGGCGTATGCGTTTCCTCCTGAATATATTCAGGAGAAAACGCCTACGCCCTTTTTGGCCAAGTGCATCATTGTCGAAGTTGTGCCCCTCTTCCTGTGCTTTAAAGGTGATTCCAACGTACCTCTTGAAATCTGTTTCCTGCTCTTCTGCCTCGCTTTCAAGTACGCCTCGTTGCCTTCCCTCAACACATTTTTGGACGATAGTTGTCCTTTATTACTCGGCCAGTTTGTGAATTGCTGTGCCCATGAGCTCCATTTTTCAACTCGTTTTTGGTGAGCTGACCGCAAGTCCAAAATTTTGGTTCAGGACCTATACTGGTTCCTGGTTGGTGGCTGAGACTTTGGATAATTCTTCTTCCTGCCGGGAAATTACAGTGATATGTGCCCGTCCAAATGCCTAACAGCTACTCTCTCATTGGTTCTCCCTCTTCCCTTTCATCCTCTGCCAAATTGGAAACTTGTGCGAACCAGGAGGTTAAAGGGGCTGTCTCTCCAAGTTGGGAGGTTGATAGTAAAGCAGATGGAAAGTCAAACCGGAGCACCAGGAGAGGGACTATTCGTTGAGTTTTAGAAACCTTTTGTATTCACAGTGTGTCCGTTCTCTAGGTTTCCCGTACATGTTATAGCTATAGTAATATTCCCTTAAACCTGGAGAGTTGGGACCCATGGAATGGGTGCCAGGCATTTGTGCTGTAAAGGTTCTGCATTTGCTCTCCCAATCTCACCAATCCTCTCAGTCCCAAGTGTCCAGCCTTATGCCACATCCAGCTGTCATTGTAGATAGGGTCATTCCAGGTTTCATCAGAGACCCTGAAGGAATTGTAAAGAATTTCCCAGTTTTTTTGTTTTGTTTTAGAAATTCCTTTTTATAGTGGGTTTAGCTGATTCTCGCTGCCATGTTTATGCCAGTCTAGACACACTTGATTCCCTTACAGAGACATATCAATCCATAGGTTTTAAGATTCTTAGTAGTCAGATATATTCCTCTGCTGGAAATATGGGGCTTTGAATCCCTTTCACTGAGGATGGTGTAGGTCTTGTCTATTCCATAGTTGGTTTTTGGAACGGTACATGTGCTTATATCAAACTCTGGTTTTATGCATCACCCCACCTCTCCTTCCCCCTTAAGCAGGCATAAGAGTGTTTTCTCAATGTGAGACACTGTTCTCTTTCCTATCTCAGTTCAAGTGTAGCCATGTTTACAGGATCTTCATAAGTGATATCTTATGATAAGTTTCTTTTTCTCTGTGACTTATTTCACTTAGAATCATCGTACCTGAATCCACCCATTTTGCTGCTACTGGTCTTATGACATTGATTTCATGGCTGAGGGATATTCCATCGTACATATGTACCACAATTTTTTGAACCATTTTTATATTTCCTGGGATATTTAAGGTGTACCTAAGTTGAGGTCCTTTTAAGCAGTGCAGCCCTAAGTTTTAGGGTGGCTCTGTCTTATTGATTTTCAGTTTTCCCAAGGTATATTCCCTAGACTGGAAGTGCCCTTGGCTCTGTAGCTCTGTTGTTTACTTGTTTTAGGGAACACAATGCACTCTTCCAGAGAGGCAGTTGGCAATTTACATCCCACCCATCAGCATAACAAGACTCCCTGTTCTCCAGTGCCTGTCTTGCCTTTCTGGTTTTTACACATTTTGTGGATGTCCCTTTTGACCGGTGGGAAGTGATACTTCTTTGTAGTGCAGATTTGCATTGCCCGCTTGTTTGCTTGGCCAAAAACGGCGTATGTGTTTTCTCCTGAATATATTCAGGAGAAAACGCAAACGCCCTTTTCGGCCAAGTGCATCATTGTCGAAGTTGTGCCCCTCTTCGTGTGCTTTAAAGGCGATTCCAACGTACCTCTTGAAATCTGTTTCCTGGTATTCTGCCTCGCTTTCAAGTCTGCCTCGTTGCCTTCCCTCAACAGATTTTTGGACGATAGTTGTCCTTTATTACTAGGCCAGTTTGTGAATTGCTGTGCCCCTGAGCTCCATTTTTCAACTCGTTTTTGGTGAGCTGACCGCAAGTCCAAAATTTTGGTTCAGGAACTATACTGGTTCCCGGTGGGTGGCTGAGACTTTGGTTAATTCTTCTTCCTGCCGCGAAATTACAGTGATATGTGCCCGTCCAAATGCCTAACAGCTAGTCTCTCATTGGTTCTCCCTCTTCCCTTTCATCCTCTGGCAAATTGGCAACATGTGCGAACCAGGAGGTTAAAGGGGCTGTCTCTCCAAGTTAGGAGGTTGATAGTAAAGCAGATGGAAAGTCAACCCGGAGCACCAGGAGAGGGACTATTCGTTGAGTTTTAGAAACCTTTCGTATTCACAGTGTGTCCGTTCTCTAGGTTTCCCGTACATGTTATAACTGTAGTAATATTCCCTTCAACCTGGAGAGTTGGGACCCATGGAATGGGTGTCATGCATTATTGCTTTAAAGGGTCTGCATTTGCTCACCCAATCTCACCAATCCTCTCAGTCCGAAGTGTCCAGCCTTATGCCACATCCAGCTGTCGTTGTAGATAGGGTCATTCCAGGTTTCATCAGAGGCCCTGAAGGAATTGGAAAGAATTTCCCAGTTTTTTTGTTTTGTTTTTGAAATTCCTTTTTATAGTGGGTTTGAGCTGATTCTCGCTGCCATGTTTATGCCAGTCTAGACACACTTGATTCTCTTACGGAGACATATCAATACATAGGTTTTAAGATTTTTAGTAATCAGATATATTCCTCTGCGGGAAATATGGGTCTTTGAATCCCTTTCAGTGAGGAAGGTGTAGGTCTTGTCTATTCCATAGTTGGTTTTTGGAACGGTACCTGTGCTTATATCAAACTCTGGTTTTATGCATCACCCCACCTCTCCTTCCCCCTTAAGCAGGCATAAGAGTGTTTTCTAAATGTGAGACACTCTTCTCTTTCCTATCTCAGTTCAAGTGTAGCCATGTTTACAGGATCTTCATAAGTGATATCTTATGATAAGTTTCTTTTTCTCTGTGACTTAGTTCACTTAGAATCATCGTACCTGAATCCACCCATTTTGCTGCTACTGGTCTTATGACATTGATTTCATGGCTGAGGGATATTCCATCGTACGTAAGTACCACACTTTTTTGAACCATTTTTATATTTCCTGGGATATTTAAGGTGTACCCAAGTTGAGGTCCTTGTAAGCAGTGCAGCCCTAAATTTTGGCGTGGCTCTGTCTTATTGATTTTCAGTTTTCCCAAGGTATATTCCCTAGACTGGAAGTGCCCTTGGCTCTGTAGCTCTGTTGTTTACTTGTTTTAGGGAACACAATGTACTCCTCCAGAGAGGCAGTTGGCAATTAACATCCCGCCCATCAGCATAACAAGGCTCCCTGTTCTCCAGGGCCTGTCTTGCCTTTCTGGTTTTTACACATTTTGTGGATGTCCCTTTTGACCGGTGGGAAGTGATACTTCTTTGTAGTGCAGATTTGCATTACCCATTTGCTTGCTTGGCCAAAAAGAGCGTATGCGTTTTCTCCTGAATATATTCAGGAGAAAACGCATACGCCCTTTTTGGCCAAGTGCATCATATTCGAAGTTGTGTCCCTCTTCCTGTGCTTTAAAGGCGATTCCAACGTACCTCCTGAAATCTGTTTCCTGCTATTCTGCCTCGCTTTCAAGTCCGCCTCGTTGCCTTCCCTCAACAGATTTTTGGACGATAGTTGTCCTTTATTACTCGGCCAGTTTGTGAATTGCTGTGCCCCTGAGCTCCATTTTTCAACTCGTTTTTGGTGAGCTGACCGCAAGTCCAAAATTTTGGTTGAGGACCTATGCTGGTTCCCGGTGGGTGGCTGAGACTTTGGTTAATTCTTCTTCCTGCCGGGAAGTTAGAGTGATATATGCCCGTTCAAATGCCTAACAGCTACTCTCTCATTGGTTCTCCCTCTTCCCTTTCATCCTCTGCCAAATTGGAAACCTGTGTGAACCAGGAGTTTGAAGGGGCTGTCTTTCCAAGTTGGGAGATTGATAGTAAAGCAGATGAAAAGTCAAACCGGAGCACCAGGAGAGGGACTATTCGTTGAGTTTTAGAAACCTTTCGTATTCACAGTGTGTCCGTTCTCTAGGTTTCCCGTACATGTTATAACTGTAGTAATATTCCCTTCAACCTGGAGAGTTGTGACCCATGGATTGGGTGCCTGGCATTATTGCTTTAAAGGGTCTGCATTTGCTCACCCAATCTCACCAATCGTCTCAGTCCCAAGTGTCCAGCCTTATGCCACATCCAGCTGTCGTTGTAGATAGGGTCATTCCAGGTTTCATCAGAGACCCTGAAGGAATTGTAAAGAATTTCCCAGTTTTTTTGTTTTGTTTTTGAAATTCCTTTTTATAGTGGGTTTGAGCTGATTCTCGCTGCCATGTTTATGCCAGTCTAGACACACTTCATTCCCTTACGGAGACATATCAATCCATAGGTTTTAAGATTCTTACTAGTCAGATATATTCCTCTGCGGGAAATATGGCGTTTTGAGTCCCTTTCACTGAGGAAGGTGTAGGTCTTGTCTATTCCATAGTTGGTTTTTGGAATGGTACCTGTGCTTATATCAAACTCTGGTTTTATGCATCACCCCACCTCTCCTTCCCCCTTAAGCAGGCATAAGAGTGTTTTCTAAATGTGAGACACTGTTCTCTTTCCTATCTCAGTTCAAGTGTAGCCATGTTTACAGGATCTTCATAAGTGATATCTTATGATAAGTTTATTTTTCTCTGTGACTTAGTTCACTTAGAATCATCGTACCTGAATCCACCCATTTTGCTGCTACTGGTCTTATGACATTGATTTCATGGCTGAGGGATATTCCATCGTACGTAAGTACCACAATTTTTTGAACCATTTTTATATTTCCTGGGATATTTAAGGTGTACCCAAGTTGAGGTCCTTGTAAGCAGTGCAGCCCTAAATATTGGCGTGGCTCTGTCATATTGATTTTCAGTTTTCCCAAGGTATATTCCCTAGAGTGGAAGTGCCCTTGGCTCTGTAGCTCTGTTGTTTACTTGTTTTAGGGAACACAATGCACTCCTCCAGAGAGGCAGTTGGCAATTTACATCCCGCCCATCAGCATAAGATGGCTCCCTGTTCTCCAGTGCCTGTCTTGCCTTTCTGGTTTTTACACATTTTGTGGATGTCCCTTTTGACCGGTGGGAAGTGATACTTCTTTGTAGTGCAGATTTGCATTGCCCGCTTGCTTGCTTGGCCAAAAAGGGCGTATGCGTTTTCTCCTGAATATATTCAGGAGAAAACGCATACGCCCTTTTTGGCCAAGTGCAACATATTCGAAGTTTTGTCCCTCTTCCTGTGCTTTAAAGGCGATTCCAACGTACCTCTTGAAATCTGTTTCCTGCTCTTCTGCCTCGCTTTCAAGTCCACCTCGTTGCCTTCCCTCAACAGATTTTTGGATGATAGTTGTCATTTATTACTTGGCCAGTTTGTGAATTGCTGTGCCCCTGAGCTCCATTTTTCAACTCCTTTTTGGTGAGCTGAACGCAAGTCCAAAATTTTGGTTCAGGACCTATACTGGTTCCCGGTGGGTGGCTGAGACTTTGATTAATTCTTCTTCCTGCCGGGAAATTACAGTGATATGTGCCCGTCCAAATGCCTAACAGCTACTCTCTCATTGGTTCTCCCTCTTCCCTTTCATCCTCTGCCAAATTGGTAACCTGTGCGAACCAGGAGGTTAAAGGGGCAGTCTCTCCAAGTTGGGAGATTGATAGTAAAGCAGATGGAAATTCAAACCGGAGCACCAGGAGAGGGACTATTCGTTGAGTTTTAGAAACCTTTCGTATTCACAGTGTGTCCGTTAGCTAGGTTTCCCGTACATGTTATAGCTGTAGTAATATTCCCTTCAACCTGGAGAGTTCGTACGCATGGAATGGGTGCCAGGCATTTGTGCTGTAAAGGGTCTGCATTTGCTCACCCAATCTCACCAATCGTCTCAGTCCCAAGTGTCCAGCCTTATGCCACATCCAGCTGTCGTTGTAGATAGGGTCATTCCAGGTTTCATCAGAGACCCTGAAGGAATTGTAAAGAATTTCCAGGTTTTTTTGTTTTGTTTTTGAAATTCCTTTTTATAGTGGGTTTGAACTGATTCTCGCTGCCATGTTTATGCCAGTCTAGACACACTTGATTCCCTTACGGAGACATATCATTCCATAGGTTTTAAGATTCTTAGTAGTCAGATATATTCCTCTGCGGGAAATATGGGGCTTTGAATCCCTTTCACTGAGGAAAGTGTAGGTCTTGTCTATTCCATAGTTGGTTTTTGGAACGGTACCTGTGCTTATATGAAACTCTGGTTTTATGCATCACCCCACCTCTCCTTCCCCCTTAAGCAGGCATAAGAGTGTTTTCTAAATGTGAGACACTCTTCTCTTTCCTATCTCAGTTCAAGTGTAGCCATGTTTACAGGATCTTCATAAGTGATATCTTATGATAAGTTTCTTTCTCTCTGTGACTTATTTCACTTAGAATCATCGTACCTGAATCCACCCATTTTGCTGCTACTGGTCTTATGACATTGATTTCATGGCTGAGGCATATTCCATCGTACGTAAGTACCACAGTTTTTTGAACCATTTTTATATTTCCTGGGATATTTAAGGTGTACCCATGTTGAGGTCCTTGTAAGCAGTGCAGCCCTACATTTTGGCGTGGCTCTGTCTTATTGATTTTCAGTTTTCCCAAGGTATATTCCCTAGAGTGGAAGTGCCCTTGGCTCTGTAGCTCTGTTGTTTACTTGTTTTAGGGAACACAATGCACTCCTCCAGAGAGGCAGTTGGCAATGTACATCCCGCCCATCAGCATAACAAGGCTCCCTGTTCTCCAGGGCCTGTCTTGCCTTTCTGGTTTTTACACATTTTGTGGATGTCCCTTTTGACCGGTGGGAAGTGATACTTCTTTGTTGTGCAGATTTGCATTGCCCGCTTGCTTGCTTGGCCAAAAAGGGCGTATGCGTTTTCTCCTGAATATATTCAGGAGAAAACGCATACGCCCTTTTTGGCCAAGTGCATAATATTCGAAGTTGTGTCCCTCTTCCTGTGCTTTAAAGGCGATTCCAACATACCTCTTGAAATCTGTTTCCTGCTCTTCTGCCTCGCTTTCAAGTCCACCTCGTTGCCTTCCCTCAACAGATTTTTGGACGATAGTTGTCCTTTATTACTTGGCCAGTTTGTGAATTGCTGTGCCCCTGAGCTCCATTTTTCAACTCCTTTTTGGTGAGCTGAACGCAAGTCCAAAATTTTGGTTCAGGACCTATACTGGTTCCCGGTGGGTGGCTGAGACTTTGATTAATTCTTCTTCCTGCCGGGAAATTACAGTGATATGTGCCCGTCCAAATGCCTAACAGCTACTCTCTCATTGGTTCTCCCTCTTCCCTTTCATCCTCTGCCAAATTGGTAACCTGTGCGAACCAGGAGGTTAAAGGGGCTGTCTCTCCAAGTTGGGAGATTGATAGTAAAGGAGATGGAAAGTCAAACCGGAGCACCAGGAGAGGGACTATTCGTTGAGTTTTAGAAACCTTTCGTATTCACAGTGTGTCCGTTAGCTAGGTTTCCCGTACATGTTATAGCTGTAGTAATATTCCCTTCAACCTGGAGAGTTGGGACCCATGGAATGGGTGCCAGGCATTTGTGCTGTAAAGGTTCTGCATTTGCTCACCCAATCTCACCAATCCTCTCAGTCCCAAGTGTCCAGCCTTATGCCACATCCAGCTGTCATTGTAGATAGGGTCATTCCAGGTTTCATCAGAGACCCTGAAGGAATTGTAAAGAATTTCCCGGTTTTTTTGTTTTGTTTTTGAAATTCCTTTTTATAGTGGGTTTGAGCTGATTCTCGCTGCCATGTTTATGCCAGTCTAGACACACTTGATTCCCTTACAGAGACATATCATTCCATAGGTTTTAAGATTCTTAGTAGTCAGATATATTCCTCTGCTGGAAATATGGGGCTTTGAATCACTTTCACTGAGGAAGGTGTAGGTCTTGTCTATTCCATAGTTGGTTTTTGGAACGGTACCTGTGCTTATATGAAACTCTGGTTTTATGCATCACCCCACCTCTCCTTCCCCCTTAAGCAGGCATAAGAGTGTTTTCTAAATGTGAGACACTCTACTCTTTCCTATCTCAGTTCAAGTGTAGCCATGTTTACAGGATCTTCATAAGTGATATCTTATGATCAGTTTCTTTTTCTCTGTGACTTATTTCACTTAGAATCATCGTACCTGAATCCACCCATTTTGCTGCTACTGGTCTTATGACATTGATTTCATGGCTGAGGGATATTCCATCGTACGTAAGTACCACAATTTTTTGAACCATTTTTATATTTCCTGGGATATTTAAGGTGTACCCAAGTTGAGGTCCTTGTAAGCAGTGCAGCCCTAAATTTTGGGGTGGCTCTGTCTTATTGATTTTCAGTTTTCCCAAGGTATATTCCCTAGACTGGAAGTGCCCTTGGGTCTGTAGCTCTGTTGTTTACTTGTTTTAGGGAACACAATGCACTCTTCCAGAGAGGCATTTGGCAATTTACATCCCGCCCATCAGCATAACAAGGCTCCCTGTTCTCCAGTGCCTGTCTTGCCTTTCTGGTTTTTACACATTTTGTGGATGTCCCTTTTGACCGGTGGGAAGTGATACTTCTTTGTAGTGCAGATTTGCATTGCCCGCTTGCTTGCTTGGCCAAAAACGGCGTATGCGTTTTCTCCTGAATATATTCAGGAGAAAACGCAAACGCCCGTTTCGGCCAAGTGCATCATTGTCGAAGTTGTGCCCTCTTCCTGTGCTTTAAAGGCGATTCCAACGTACCTGTTGAAATCTGTTTCCTGCTATTCTGCCTCGCTTTCAAGTCCGCCTCGTTGCCTTCCCTCAACAGATTTTTGGATGATAGTTGTCCTTTATTACTCGGCCAGTTTGTGAATTGCTGTGCCCCTGAGCTCCATTTTTCAACTCGTTTTTGGTGAGCTGACCGCAAGTCCAAAATTTTGGCTCAGGACCTATACTGGTTCCCAGTGGGTGGCTGAGACTTTGGTTAATTCTTCTTCCTGCCAGGAAATTACAGTGATATGTGCCCGTCCAAATGCCTAACAGCTACTCTCTCATTGGTTCTCCCTCTTCCCTTTCATCCTCTGCCAAATTGGAAACCTGTGCGAACCAGGAGGTTAAAGGGGCTGTCTCTCCAAGTTGGGAGGTTGATAGTAAAGCAGATGGAAAGTCAAACCGGAGCACCAGGAGAGGGACTATTCGTTGAGTTTTAGAAACCTTTCGTATTCACAGTGTGTCTGTTCTCTAGGTTTCCCGTACTTGTTATAGCTGTAGTAATATTCCCTTCAACCTGGAGAGTTGCGAGCCATGGAATGGGTGCCAGGCATTTGTGCTGTAAACATTCTGCATTTGCTCACCCAATCTCACCAATCCTCTCAGTCCCAAGTGTCCAGCCTTATGCCACATCCAGCTGTCATTGTAGATAGGGTCATTCCAGGTTTCATCAGAGACCCTGAAGGAATTGTAAAGAATTTCCCAGTTTTTTTTTTGTTTTTGAAATTCCTTTTTATAGTGGGTTTGAGCTGATTCTCGCTGCCATGTTTATGCCAGTCTAGACACACTTGATTCCCGTACGGAGAAATATCAATCCATAGGTTTTAAGATTCTTAGTAGTCAGATATATTCCTCTGCGGGAAATATGTGGTTTTGAGTCCCTTTCACTGAGGAAGGTGTAGGTCTTGTCTATTCCATAGTTGGTTTTTGGAACGGTACCTGTGCTTATATCAAACTCTGGTTTTATGCATCACCCCACCTCTCCTTCCCCCTTAAGCAGGCATAAGAGTGTTTTCTAAATGTGAGACACTGTTCTCTTTCCTAACTCAGTTCAAGTGTAGCCATGTTTACAGGATCTTCATAAGTGATATCTTATGATAAGTTTCTTTCTCTCTGTGACTTATTTCACTTAGAATCATCGTACCTGAATCCACCCATTTTGCTGCTACTGGTCTTATGACATTGATTTCATGGCTGAGGCATATTCCATCGTACGTAAGTACCACACTTTTTTGAACCATTTTTATATTTCCTGGGATATTTAAGGTGTACCCATGTTGAGGTCCTTGTAAGCAGTGCAGCCCTAAATTTTGGCGTGGCTCTGTCTTATTGATTTTCAGTTTTCCCAAGGTATATTCCCTAGAGTGGAAGTGCCCTTGGCTCTGTAGCTCTGTTGTTTACTTGTTTTAGGGAACACAATGCACTCCTCCAGAGAGGCAGTTGGCAATGTACATCCCGCCCATCAGCATAACAAGGCTCCCTGTTCTCCAGGGCCTGTCTTGCCTTTCTGGTTTTTACACATTATGTGGATGTCCCTTTTGACCGGTGGGAAGTGATACTTCTTTGTAGTGCAGATTTGCATTGCCCGCTTGCTTGCTTGGCCAAAAAGGGCGTATGCGTTTTCTCCTGAATATATTCAGGAGAAAACGCATACGCCCTTTTTGGCCAAGTGCATCATATTCGAAGTTGTGTCCCTCTTCCTGTGCTTTAAAGGCGATTCCAACGTACCTCCTGAAATCTGTTTCCTGCTATTCTGCCTCGCTTTCAAGTCCGCCTCGTTGCCTTCTCTCAACAGATTTTTGGACGATAGTTGTCCTTTATTACTCGGCCAGTTTGTGAATTGCTGTTCCCCTGAGCTCCATTTTTCAACTCGTTTTTGGTGAGCTGACCGCAAGTCCAAAATTTTGGTTCAGGTCCTATGCTGGTTCCCGGTGGGTGGCTGAGACTTTGGTTAATTCTTCTTCCTGCCGGGAAGTTAGAGTGATATATGCCCGTTCAAATGCCTAACAGCTACTCTCTCATTGGTTCTCCCTCTTCCCTTTCATCCTCTGCCAAATTGGAAACCTGTGTGAACCAGGAGGTTGAAGGGGCTGTCTCTCCAAGTTGGGAGATTGATAGTAAAGCAGATGAAAAGTCAAATCGGAGCACCAGGAGAGGGACTATTCGTTGAGATTTAGAAACCTTTCGTATTCACAGTGTGTCCGTTCTCTAGGTTTCCCGTACATGTTATAACTGTAGTAATATTCCCTTCAACCTGGAGAGTTGTGACCCATGGATTGGGTGCCAGGCATTATTGCTTTAAAGGGTCTGCATTTGCTCACCCAATCTCACCAATCGTCTCAGTCCCAAGTGTCCAGCCTTATGCCACATCCAGCTGTCGTTGTAGATAGGGTCATTCCAGGTTTCATCAGAGACCCTGAAGGAATTGTAAAGAATTTCCCAGTTTTTTTGTTTTGTTTTTGAAATTCCTTTTTATAGTGGGTTTGAGCTGATTCTCGCTGCCATGTTTATGCCAGTCTAGACACACTTGATTCCCTTACGGAGACATATCAATCCATAGGTTTTAAGATTCTTACTAGTCAGATATATTCCTCTGCGGGAAATATGGCGTTTTGAGTCCCTTTCACTGAGGAAGGTGTAGGTCTTGTCTATTCCATAGTTGGTTTTTGGAATGGTACCTTTGCTTATATCAAACTCTGGTTTTATGCATCACCCCACCTCTCCTTCTCCCTTAAGCAGGCATAAGAGTGTTTTCTAAATGTGAGACACTGTTCTCTTTCCTATCTCAGTTCAAGTGTAGCCATGTTTACAGGATCTTCATAAGTGATATCTTATGATAAGTTTCTTTTTCTCTGTGACTTATTTCACTTAGAATCATCGTACCTGAATCCACCCATTTTGCTGCTACTGGTCTTATGACATTGATTTCATGGCTGAGGGATATTCCATCGTACGTAAGTACCACACTTTTTTGAACCATTTTTATATTTCCTGGGATATTTAAGGTGTACCCAAGTTGAGGTCCTTGTAAGCAGTGCAGCCCTAAATTTTGGCGTGGCTCTGTCATATTGATTTTCAGTTTTCCCAAGGTATATTCCCTAGACTGGAAGTGCCCTTGGCTCTGTAGCTCTGTTGTTTACTTGTTTTAGGGAACACAATGCACTCCTCCAGAGAGGCAGTTGGAAATTTACATCCCGCCCATCAGCATAACAAGGCTCCCTGTTCTCCAGGGCCTGTCTTGCCTTTCTGGTTTTTACACATTTTGTGGATGTCCCTTTTGACCGGTGGGAAGTGATACTTCTTTGTAGTGCAGATTTGCATTGCCCGCTTGCTTGCTTGGCCAAAAAGGGCGTATGCGTTTTCTCCTGAATATATTCAGGAGAAAACGCATACGCCCTTTTTGGCCAAGTGCATCATATTCGAAGTTTTGTCCCTCTTCCTGTGCTTTAAAGGCGATTCTAACGTACCTCTTGAAATCTGTTTCCTGCTCTTCTGCCTCGCTTTCAAGTCCACCTCGTTGCCTTCCCTCAACAGATTTTTGGACGATAGTTGTCCTTTATTACGTGGCCAGTTTGTGAATTGCTGTGCCCCTGAGCTCCATTTTTCAACTCCTTTTTGGTGAGCTGAACGCAAGTTCAAAATTTTGGTTCAGGACCTATACTGGTTCCCGGTGGGTGGCTGAGACTTTGATTAATTCTTCTTCCTGCCGGGAAATTACAGTGATATGTGCCCGTCCAAATGCCTAACAGCTACTCTCTCATTGGTTCTCCCTCTTCCCTTTCATCCTCTGCCAAATTGGTAACCTGTGCGAACCAGGAGGTTAAAGGGGCTGTCTCTCCAAGTTGGGAGATTGGTAGTAAAGGAGATGGAAAGTCAAACCGGAGCACCAGGAGAGGGACTATTCGTTGAGTTTTAGAAACCTTTCGTATTCACAGTGTGTCCGTTAGCTAGGTTTCCCGTACATGTTATAGCTGTAGTAATATTCCCTTCAACCTGGAGAGTTGGGACCCATGGAATGGGTGCCAGGCATTTGTGCTGTAAAGGTTCTGCATTTGCTCACCCAATCTCACCAATCGTCTCAGTCCCAAGTGTCCAGCCTTATGCCACATCCAGCTGTCATTGTAGATAGGGTCATTCCAGGTTTCATCAGAGACCCTGAAGGAATTGTAAAGAATTTCCCGGTTTTTTTGTTTTGTTTTTGAAATTCCTTTTTATAGTGGGTTTGAGCTGATTCTCGCTGCCATGTTTATGCCAGTCTAGACACACTTGATTCCCTTACGGAGACATATCATTCCATAGGTTTTAAGATTCTTAGTAGTCAGATATTTTCCTCTGCTGGAAATATGGGGCTTTGAATCACTTTCACTGAGGACGGTGTAGGTCTTGTCTATTCCATAGTTGGTTTTTGGAACGGTACCTGTGCTTATATCAAACTCTGGTTTTATGCATCACCCCACCTCTCCTTCCCCCTTAAGCAGGCATAAGAGTGTTTTCTAAATGTGAGACACTCTACTCTTTCCTATCTCAGTTCAAGTGTAGCCATGTTTACAGGATCTTCATAAGTGATATCTTATGATCAGTTTCTTTTTCTCTGTGACTTATTTCACTTAGAATCATCGTACCTGAATCCACCCATTTTGCTGCTACTGGTCTTATGACATTGATTTCATGGCTGAGGGATATTCCATCGTACGTAAGTACCACAATTTTTTGAACCATTTTTATATTTCCTGGGATATTTAAGGTGTACCCAAGTTGAGGTCCTTGTAAGCAGTGCAGCCCTAAATTTTGGGGTGGCTCTGTCTTATTGATTTTCAGTTTTCCCAAGGTATATTCCCTAGAGTGGAAGTGCCCTTGGATCTGTAGCTCTGTTGTTTACTTGTTTTAGGGAACACAATGTACTTTTCCAGAGAGGCATTTGGCAATTTACATCCCGCCCATCAGCATAACAAGGCTCCCTGTTCTCCAGGGCCTGTCTTGCCTTTCTGGTTTTTACACATTTTGTGGATGTCCCTTTTGACCGGTGGGAAGTGATACTTCTTTGTAGTGCAGATTTGCATTGCCCGCTTGCTTGCTTGGCCAAAAACGGCGTATGCGTTTTCTCCTGAATATATTCAGGAGAAAACGCAAACGCCCGTTTCGGCCAAGTGCATCATTGTCGAAGTTGTGCCCTCTTCCTGTGCTTTAAAGGCGATTCCAACGTACCCCTTGAAATCTGTTTCCTGCTATTCTGCCTCGCTTTCAAGTCCGCCTCGTTGCCTTCCCTCAACAGATTTTTGGATGATAGTTGTCCTTTATTACTCGGCCAGTTTGTGAATTGCTGTGCCCCTGAGCTCCATTTTTCAACTCGTTTTTGGTGAGCTGACCGCAAGTCCAAAATTTTGGTTCAGGACCTATACTGGTTCCCGGTGGGTGGCTGAGACTTTGGTTAATTCTTCTTCCTGCCAGGAAATTACAGTGATATGTGCCCGTCCAAATGCCTAACAGCTACTCTCTCATTGGTTCTCCCTCTTCCCTTTCATCCTCTGCCAAATTGGAAACCTGTGCGAACCAGGAGATTAAAGGGGCTGTCTCTCCAAGTTGGGAGGTTGATAGTAAAGCAGATGGAAAGTCAAACCGGAGCACCAGGAGAGGGACTATTCGTTGAGTTTTAGAAACCTTTCGTATTCACAGTGTGTCTGTTCTCTAGTTTTCCCGTACATGTTATAGCTGTAGTAATATTCCCTTCAACCTGGAGAGTTGGGAGCCATGGAATGGGTGCCAGGCATTTGTGCTGTAAACATTCTGCATTTGCTCACCCAATCTCACCAATCCTCTCAGTCCCAAGTGTCCAGCCTTATGCCACATCCAGCTGTCATTGTAGATAGGGTCATTCCAGGTTTCATCAGAGACCCTGAAGGAATTGTAAAGAATTTCCCAGTTTTTTTTTTGTTTTTGAAATTCCTTTTTATAGTGGGTTTGAGCTGATTCTCGCTGCCATGTTTATGCCAGTCTAGACACACTTGATTCCCGTACGGAGAAATATCAATCCATAGGTTTTAAGATTCTTAGTAGTCAGATATATTCCTCTGCGGGAAATATGTGGTTTTGAGTCCCTTTCACTGAGGAAGGTGTAGGTCTTGTCTATTCCATAGTTGGTTTTTGGAACGGTACCTGTGCTTATATCAAACTCTGGTTTTATGCATCACCCCACCTCTCCTTCCCCCTTAAGCAGGCATAAGAGTGTTTTCTAAATGTGAGACACTGTTCTCTTTCCTAACTCAGTTCAAATGTAGCCATGTTTACAGGATCTTCATAAGTGATATCTTATGATAAGTTTCTTTCTCTCTGTGACTTATTTCACTTAGAATCATCGTACCTGAATCCACCCATTTTGCTGCTACTGGTCTTATGACATTGATTTCATGGCTGAGGCATATTCCATCGTACGTAAGTACCACACTTTTTTGAACCATTTTTATATTTCCTGGGATATTTAAGGTGTACACATGTTGAGGTCCTTGTAAGCAGTGCAGCCCTAAATTTTGGCGTGGCTCTGTCTTATTGATTTTCAGTTTTCCCAAGGTATATTCCCTAGAGTGGAAGTGCCCTTGGCTCTGTAGCTCTGTTGTTTACTTGTTTTAGGGAACACAATGCACTCCTCCAGAGAGGCAGTTGGCAATGTACATCCCGCCCATCAGCATAACAAGGCTCCCTGTTCTCCAGGGCCTGTCTTGCCTTTCTGGTTTTTACACATTTTGTGGATGTCCCTTTTGACCGGTGGGAAGTGATACTTCTTTGTAGTGCAGATTTGCATTGCCCGCATGCTTCCTTGGCCAAAAAGGGCGTATGCGTTTTCTCCTGAATATATTCAGGAGAAAACGCATACGCCCTTTTTGGCCAAGTGCATCATATTCGAAGTTGTGTCCCTCTTCCTGTGCTTTAAAGGCGATTCCAACGTACCTCCTGAAATCTGTTTCCTGCTATTCTGCCTCGCTTTCAAGTCCGCCTCGATGCCTTCCCTCAACACATTTTTGGACGATAGTTGTCCTTTATTACTCGGCCAGTTTGTGAATTGCTGTGCCCCTGAGCTCCATTTTTCAACTCGTTTTTGGTGAGCTGACCGCAAGTCCAAAATTTTTGTTCAGGACCTATGCTGGTTCCCGGTGGGTGGCTGAGACTTTGGTTAATTCTTCTTCCTGCCGGGAAGTTAGAGTGATATATGCCCGTTCAAATGCCTAACAGCTACTCTCTCATTGGTTCTCCCTCTTCCCTTTCATCCTCTGCCAAATTGGAAACCTGTGTGAACCAGGAGGTTGAAGGGGCTGTCTCTCCAAGTTGGGAGATTGATAGTAAAGCAGATGAAAAGTCAAACCGGAGCACCAGGAGAGGGACTATTCGTTGAGATTTAGAAACCTTTCGTATTCACAGTGTGTCCGTTCTCTAGGTTTCCCGTACATGTTATAACTGTAGTAATATTCCCTTCAACCTGGAGAGTTGTGACCCATGGATTGGGTGCCAGGCATTATTGCTTTAAAGGGTCTGCATTTGCTCACCCAATCTCACCAATCGTCTCAGTCCCAAGTGTCCAGCCTTATGCCACTTCCAGCTGTCGTTGTAGATAGGGTCATTCCAGGTTTCATCAGAGACCCTGAAGGAATTGTAAAGAATTTCCCAGTTTTTTTGTTTTGTTTTTGAAATTCCTTTTTATAGTGGGTTTGAGCTGATTCTCGCTGCCATGTTTATGCCAGTCTAGACACACTTGATTCCCTTACGGAGACATATCAATCCATAGGTTTTAAGATTCTTACTAGTCAGATATATTCCTCTGCGGGAAATATGGCGTTTTGAGTCCCTTTCACTGAGGAAGGTGTAGGTCTTGTCTATTCCATAGTTGGTTTTTGGAATGGTACCTTTGCTTATATCAAACTCTGGTTTTATGCATCACCCCACCTCTCCTTCTCCCTTAAGCAGGCATAAGAGTGTTTTCTAAATGTGAGACACTGTTCTCTTTCCTATCTCAGTTCAAGTGTAGCCATGTTTACAGGATCTTCATAAGTGATATCTTATGATAAGTTTCTTTTTCTCTGTGACTTATTTCACTTAGAATCATCGTACCTGAATCCACCCATTTTGCTGCTACTGGTCTTATGACATTGATTTCATCGCTGAGGGATATTCCATCGTACGTAAGTACCACACTTTTTTGAACCATTTTTATATTTCCTGGGATATTTAAGGTGTACCCAAGTTGAGGTCCTTGTAAGCAGTGCAGCCCTAAATTTTGGTGCGGCTCTGTCATATTGATTTTCAGTTTTCCCAAGGTATATTCCCTAGACTGGAAGTGCCCTTGGCTCTGTAGCTCTGTTGTTTACTTGTTTTAGGGAACACAATGCACTCCTCCAGAGAGGCAGTTGGCAATTTACATCCCGCCCATCAGCATAACAATGCTCCCTGTTCTCCAGTGCCTGTCTTGCCTTTCTGGTTTTTACACATTTTGTGGATGTCCCTTTTGACCGGTGGGAAGTGATACTTTTTTGAAGTGCAGATTTGCATTGCCCGCTTGCTTGCTTGGCCAAAAAGGGCGTATGCGTTTTCTCCTGAATATATTCAGGAGAAAACGCATACGCCCTTTTTGGCCAGGTGCATCATATTCGAAGTTTTGTCCCTCTTCCTGTGCTTTAAAGGCGATTCCAACGTACCTCTTGAAATCTGTTTCCTGCTCTTCTGCCTCGCTTTCAAGTCCACCTCGCTGCCTTCCCTCAACAGATTTTTGGACGATAGTTGTCCTTTATTACTTGGCCAGTTTGTGAATTGCTGTGCCCCTGAGCTCCATTTTTCAACTCCTTTTGGTGAGCTGAACGCAAGTCCAAAATTTTGGTTCAGGACCTATACTGGTTCCCGGTGGGTGGCTGAGACTTTGATTAATTCTTCTTCCTGCCGGGAAATTACAGTGATATGTGCCCGTCCAAATGCCTAACAGCTACTCTCTCATTGGTTCTCCCTCTTCCCTTTCATCCTCTGCCAAATTGGTAACCTGTGCGAACCAGGAGGTTAAAGGGGCTGTCTCTCCAAGTTGGGAGATTGATAGTAAAGGAGATGGAAAGTCAAACCGGAGCACCAGGAGAGGGACTATTCGTTGAGTTTTAGAAACCTTTCGTATTCACAGTGTGTCCGTTAGCTAGGTTTCCCGTACATGTTATAGCTGTAGTAATATTCCCTTCAACCTGGAGAGTTGGGACCCATGGAATGGGTGCCAGGCATTTGTGCTGTAAAGGTTCTGCATTTGCTCACCCAATCTCACCAATCCTCTCAGTCCCAAGTGTCCAGCCTTATGCCACATCCAGCTGTCATTGTAGATAGGGTCATTCCAGGTTTCATCAGAGACCCTGAAGGAATTGTAAAGAATTTCCCGGTTTTTTTGTTTTGTTTTTGAAATTCCTTTTTATAGTGGGTTTGAGCTGATTCTCGCTGCCATGTTTATGCCAGTCTAGACACACTTGATTCCCTTACGGAGACATATCATTCCATAGGTTTTAAGATTCTTAGTAGTCAGATATATTCCTCTGCTGGAAATATGGGGCTTTGAATCACTTTCACTGAGGAAGGTGTAGGTCTTGTCTATTCCATAGTTGGTTTTTGGAACGGTACCTGTGCTTATATCAAACTCTGGTTTTATGCATCACCCCACCTCTCCTTCCCCCTTAAGCAGGCATAAGAGTGTTTTCTAAATGTGAGACACTCTACTCTTTCCTATCTCAGTTCAAGTGTAGCCATGTTTACAGGATCTTCATAAGTGATATCTTATGATCAGTTTCTTTTTCTCTGTGACTTATTTCACTTAGAATCATCGTACCTGAATCCACCCATTTTGCTGCTACTGGTCTTATGACATTGATTTCATGGCTGAGGGATATTCCATCGTACGTAAGTACCACAATTTTTTGAACCATTTTTATATTTCCTGGGATATTTAAGGTGTACCCAAGTTGAGGTCCTTGTAAGCAGTGCAGCCCTAAATTTTGGGGTGGCTCTGTCTTATTGATTTTCAGTTTTCCCAAGGTATATTCCCTAGAGTGGAAGTGCCCTTGGATCTGTAGCTCTGTTGTTTACTTGTTTTAGGGAACACAATGTACTTTTCCAGAGAGGCATTTGGCAATTTACATCCCGCCCATCAGCATAACAAGGCTCCCTGTTCTCCAGGGCCTGTCTTGCCTTTCTGGTTTTTACACATTTTGTGGATGTCCCTTTTGACCGGTGGGAAGTGATACTTCTTTGTAGTGCAGATTTGCATTGCCCGCTTGCTTGCTTGGCCAAAAACGGCGTATGCGTTTTCTCCTGAATATATTCAGGAGAAAACGCAAACGCCCGTTTCGGCCAAGTGCATCATTGTCGAAGTTGTGCCCTCTTCCTGTGCTTTAAAGGCGATTCCAACGTACCCCTTGAAATCTGTTTCCTGCTATTCTGCCTCGCTTTCAAGTCCGCCTCGTTGCCTTCCCTCAACAGATTTTTGGATGATAGTTGTCCTTTATTACTCGGCCAGTTTGTGAATTGCTGTGCCCCTGAGCTCCATTTTTCAACTCGTTTTTGGTGAGCTGACCGCAAGTCCAAAATTTTGGTTCAGGACCTATACTGGTTCCCGGTGGGTGGCTGAGACTTTGGTTAATTCTTCTTCCTGCCAGGAAATTACAGTGATATGTGCCCGTCCAAATGCCTAACAGCTACTCTCTCATTGGTTCTCCCTCTTCCCTTTCATCCTCTGCCAAATTGGAAACCTGTGCGAACCAGGAGATTAAAGGGGCTGTCTCTCCAAGTTGGGAGGTTGATAGTAAAGCAGATGGAAAGTCAAACCGGAGCACCAGGAGAGGGACTATTCGTTGAGTTTTAGAAACCTTTCGTATTCACAGTGTGTCTGTTCTCTAGTTTTCCCGTACATGTTATAGCTGTAGTAATATTCCCTTCAACCTGGAGAGTTGGGAGCCATGGAATGGGTGCCAGGCATTTGTGCTGTAAACATTCTGCATTTGCTCACCCAATCTCACCAATCCTCTCAGTCCCAAGTGTCCAGCCTTATGCCACATCCAGCTGTCATTGTAGATAGGGTCATTCCAGGTTTCATCAGAGACCCTGAAGGAATTGTAAAGAATTTCCCAGTTTTTTTTTTGTTTTTGAAATTCCTTTTTATAGTGGGTTTGAGCTGATTCTCGCTGCCATGTTTATGCCAGTCTAGACACACTTGATTCCCGTACGGAGAAATATCAATCCATAGGTTTTAAGATTCTTAGTAGTCAGATATATTCCTCTGCGGGAAATATGTGGTTTTGAGTCCCTTTCACTGAGGAAGGTGTAGGTCTTGTCTATTCCATAGTTGGTTTTTGGAACGGTACCTGTGCTTATATCAAACTCTGGTTTTATGCATCACCCCACCTCTCCTTCCCCCTTAAGCAGGCATAAGAGTGTTTTCTAAATGTGAGACACTGTTCTCTTTCCTAACTCAGTTCAAATGTAGCCATGTTTACAGGATCTTCATAAGTGATATCTTATGATAAGTTTCTTTCTCTCTGTGACTTATTTCACTTAGAATCATCGTACCTGAATCCACCCATTTTGCTGCTACTGGTCTTATGACATTGATTTCATGGCTGAGGCATATTCCATCGTACGTAAGTACCACACTTTTTTGAACCATTTTTATATTTCCTGGGATATTTAAGGTGTACACATGTTGAGGTCCTTGTAAGCAGTGCAGCCCTAAATTTTGGCGTGGCTCTGTCTTATTGATTTTCAGTTTTCCCAAGGTATATTCCCTAGACTGGAAGTGCCCTTGGCTCTGTAGCTCTGTTGTTTACTTGTTTTAGGGAACACAATGCACTCCTCCAGAGAGGCAGTTGGCAATGTACATCCCGCCCATCAGCATAACAAGGCTCCCTGTTCTCCAGGGCCTGTCTTGCCTTTCTGGTTTTTACACATTTTGTGGATGTCCCTTTTGACCGGTGGGAAGTGATACTTCTTTGTAGTGCAGATTTGCATTGCCCGCATGCTTCCTTGGCCAAAAAGGGCGTATGCGTTTTCTCCTGAATATATTCAGGAGAAAACGCATACGCCCTTTTTGGCCAAGTGCATCATATTCGAAGTTGTGTCCCTCTTCCTGTGCTTTAAAGGCGATTCCAACGTACCTCCTGAAATCTGTTTCCTGCTATTCTGCCTCGCTTTCAAGTCCGCCTCGATGCCTTCCCTCAACACATTTTTGGACGATAGTTGTCCTTTATTACTCGGCCAGTTTGTGAATTGCTGTGCCCCTGAGCTCCATTTTTCAACTCGTTTTTGGTGAGCTGACCGCAAGTCCAAAATTTTTGTTCAGGACCTATGCTGGTTCCCGGTGGGTGGCTGAGACTTTGGTTAATTCTTCTTCCTGCCGGGAAGTTAGAGTGATATATGCCCGTTCAAATGCCTAACAGCTACTCTCTCATTGGTTCTCCCTCTTCCCTTTCATCCTCTGCCAAATTGGAAACCTGTGTGAACCAGGAGGTTGAAGGGGCTGTCTCTCCAAGTTGGGAGATTGATAGTAAAGCAGATGAAAAGTCAAACCGGAGCACCAGGAGAGGGACTATTCGTTGAGATTTAGAAACCTTTCGTATTCACAGTGTGTCCGTTCTCTAGGTTTCCCGTACATGTTATAACTGTAGTAATATTCCCTTCAACCTGGAGAGTTGTGACCCATGGATTGGGTGCCAGGCATTATTGCTTTAAAGGGTCTGCATTTGCTCACCCAATCTCACCAATCGTCTCAGTCCCAAGTGTCCAGCCTTATGCCACTTCCAGCTGTCGTTGTAGATAGGGTCATTCCAGGTTTCATCAGAGACCCTGAAGGAATTGTAAAGAATTTCCCAGTTTTTTTGTTTTGTTTTTGAAATTCCTTTTTATAGTGGGTTTGAGCTGATTCTCGCTGCCATGTTTATGCCAGTCTAGACACACTTGATTCCCTTACGGAGACATATCAATCCATAGGTTTTAAGATTCTTACTAGTCAGATATATTCCTCTGCGGGAAATATGGCGTTTTGAGTCCCTTTCACTGAGGAAGGTGTAGGTCTTGTCTATTCCATAGTTGGTTTTTGGAATGGTACCTTTGCTTATATCAAACTCTGGTTTTATGCATCACCCCACCTCTCCTTCTCCCTTAAGCAGGCATAAGAGTGTTTTCTAAATGTGAGACACTGTTCTCTTTCCTATCTCAGTTCAAGTGTAGCCATGTTTACAGGATCTTCATAAGTGATATCTTATGATAAGTTTCTTTTTCTCTGTGACTTATTTCACTTAGAATCATCGTACCTGAATCCACCCATTTTGCTGCTACTGGTCTTATGACATTGATTTCATCGCTGAGGGATATTCCATCGTACGTAAGTACCACACTTTTTTGAACCATTTTTATATTTCCTGGGATATTTAAGGTGTACCCAAGTTGAGGTCCTTGTAAGCAGTGCAGCCCTAAATTTTGGTGCGGCTCTGTCATATTGATTTTCAGTTTTCCCAAGGTATATTCCCTAGACTGGAAGTGCCCTTGGCTCTGTAGCTCTGTTGTTTACTTGTTTTAGGGAACACAATGCACTCCTCCAGAGAGGCAGTTGGCAATTTACATCCCGCCCATCAGCATAACAATGCTCCCTGTTCTCCAGTGCCTGTCTTGCCTTTCTGGTTTTTACACATTTTGTGGATGTCCCTTTTGACCGGTGGGAAGTGATACTTTTTTGAAGTGCAGATTTGCATTGCCCGCTTGCTTGCTTGGCCAAAAAGGGCGTATGCGTTTTCTCCTGAATATATTCAGGAGAAAACGCATACGCCCTTTTTGGCCAGGTGCATCATATTCGAAGTTTTGTCCCTCTTCCTGTGCTTTAAAGGCGATTCCAACGTACCTCTTGAAATCTGTTTCCTGCTCTTCTGCCTCGCTTTCAAGTCCACCTCGCTGCCTTCCCTCAACAGATTTTTGGACGATAGTTGTCCTTTATTACTTGGCCAGTTTGTGAATTGCTGTGCCCCTGAGCTCCATTTTTCAACTCCTTTTGGTGAGCTGAACGCAAGTCCAAAATTTTGGTTCAGGACCTATACTGGTTCCCGGTGGGTGGCTGAGACTTTGATTAATTCTTCTTCCTGCCGGGAAATTACAGTGATATGTGCCCGTCCAAATGCCTAACAGCTACTCTCTCATTGGTTCTCCCTCTTCCCTTTCATCCTCTGCCAAATTGGTAACCTGTGCGAACCAGGAGGTTAAAGGGGCTGTCTCTCCAAGTTGGGAGATTGATAGTAAAGGAGATGGAAAGTCAAACCGGAGCACCAGGAGAGGGACTATTCGTTGAGTTTTAGAAACCTTTCGTATTCACAGTGTGTCCGTTAGCTAGGTTTCCCGTACATGTTATAGCTGTAGTAATATTCCCTTCAACCTGGAGAGTTGGGACCCATGGAATGGGTGCCAGGCATTTGTGCTGTAAAGGTTCTGCATTTGCTCACCCAATCTCACCAATCCTCTCAGTCCCAAGTGTCCAGCCTTATGCCACATCCAGCTGTCATTGTAGATAGGGTCATTCCAGGTTTCATCAGAGACCCTGAAGGAATTGTAAAGAATTTCCCGGTTTTTTTGTTTTGTTTTTGAAATTCCTTTTTATAGTGGGTTTGAGCTGATTCTCGCTGCCATGTTTATGCCAGTCTAGACACACTTGATTCCCTTACGGAGACATATCATTCCATAGGTTTTAAGATTCTTAGTAGTCAGATATATTCCTCTGCTGGAAATATGGGGCTTTGAATCACTTTCACTGAGGAAGGTGTAGGTCTTGTCTATTCCATAGTTGGTTTTTGGAACGGTACCTGTGCTTATATCAAACTCTGGTTTTATGCATCACCCCACCTCTCCTTCCCCCTTAAGCAGGCATAAGAGTGTTTTCTAAATGTGAGACACTCTACTCTTTCCTATCTCAGTTCAAGTGTAGCCATGTTTACAGGATCTTCATAAGTGATATCTTATGATCAGTTTCTTTTTCTCTGTGACTTATTTCACTTAGAATCATCGTACCTGAATCCACCCATTTTGCTGCTACTGGTCTTATGACATTGATTTCATGGCTGAGGGATATTCCATCGTACGTAAGTACCACAATTTTTTGAACCATTTTTATATTTCCTGGGATATTTAAGGTGTACCCAAGTTGAGGTCCTTGTAAGCAGTGCAGCCCTAAATTTTGGGGTGGCTCTGTCTTATTGATTTTCAGTTTTCCCAAGGTATATTCCCTAGAGTGGAAGTGCCCTTGGATCTGTAGCTCTGTTGTTTACTTGTTTTAGGGAACACAATGTACTTTTCCAGAGAGGCATTTGGCAATTTACATCCCGCCCATCAGCATAACAAGGCTCCCTGTTCTCCAGGGCCTGTCTTGCCTTTCTGGTTTTTACACATTTTGTGGATGTCCCTTTTGACCGGTGGGAAGTGATACTTCTTTGTAGTGCAGATTTGCATTGCCCGCTTGCTTGCTTGGCCAAAAACGGCGTATGCGTTTTCTCCTGAATATATTCAGGAGAAAACGCAAACGCCCGTTTCGGCCAAGTGCATCATTGTCGAAGTTGTGCCCTCTTCCTGTGCTTTAAAGGCGATTCCAACGTACCCCTTGAAATCTGTTTCCTGCTATTCTGCCTCGCTTTCAAGTCCGCCTCGTTGCCTTCCCTCAACAGATTTTTGGATGATAGTTGTCCTTTATTACTCGGCCAGTTTGTGAATTGCTGTGCCCCTGAGCTCCATTTTTCAACTCGTTTTTGGTGAGCTGACCGCAAGTCCAAAATTTTGGTTCAGGACCTATACTGGTTCCCGGTGGGTGGCTGAGACTTTGGTTAATTCTTCTTCCTGCCAGGAAATTACAGTGATATGTGCCCGTCCAAATGCCTAACAGCTACTCTCTCATTGGTTCTCCCTCTTCCCTTTCATCCTCTGCCAAATTGGAAACCTGTGCGAACCAGGAGATTAAAGGGGCTGTCTCTCCAAGTTGGGAGGTTGATAGTAAAGCAGATGGAAAGTCAAACCGGAGCACCAGGAGAGGGACTATTCGTTGAGTTTTAGAAACCTTTCGTATTCACAGTGTGTCTGTTCTCTAGTTTTCCCGTACATGTTATAGCTGTAGTAATATTCCCTTCAACCTGGAGAGTTGGGAGCCATGGAATGGGTGCCAGGCATTTGTGCTGTAAACATTCTGCATTTGCTCACCCAATCTCACCAATCCTCTCAGTCCCAAGTGTCCAGCCTTATGCCACATCCAGCTGTCATTGTAGATAGGGTCATTCCAGGTTTCATCAGAGACCCTGAAGGAATTGTAAAGAATTTCCCAGTTTTTTTTTTGTTTTTGAAATTCCTTTTTATAGTGGGTTTGAGCTGATTCTCGCTGCCATGTTTATGCCAGTCTAGACACACTTGATTCCCGTACGGAGAAATATCAATCCATAGGTTTTAAGATTCTTAGTAGTCAGATATATTCCTCTGCGGGAAATATGTGGTTTTGAGTCCCTTTCACTGAGGAAGGTGTAGGTCTTGTCTATTCCATAGTTGGTTTTTGGAACGGTACCTGTGCTTATATCAAACTCTGGTTTTATGCATCACCCCACCTCTCCTTCCCCCTTAAGCAGGCATAAGAGTGTTTTCTAAATGTGAGACACTGTTCTCTTTCCTAACTCAGTTCAAATGTAGCCATGTTTACAGGATCTTCATAAGTGATATCTTATGATAAGTTTCTTTCTCTCTGTGACTTATTTCACTTAGAATCATCGTACCTGAATCCACCCATTTTGCTGCTACTGGTCTTATGACATTGATTTCATGGCTGAGGCATATTCCATCGTACGTAAGTACCACACTTTTTTGAACCATTTTTATATTTCCTGGGATATTTAAGGTGTACACATGTTGAGGTCCTTGTAAGCAGTGCAGCCCTAAATTTTGGCGTGGCTCTGTCTTATTGATTTTCAGTTTTCCCAAGGTATATTCCCTAGACTGGAAGTGCCCTTGGCTCTGTAGCTCTGTTGTTTACTTGTTTTAGGGAACACAATGCACTCCTCCAGAGAGGCAGTTGGCAATGTACATCCCGCCCATCAGCATAACAAGGCTCCCTGTTCTCCAGGGCCTGTCTTGCCTTTCTGGTTTTTACACATTTTGTGGATGTCCCTTTTGACCGGTGGGAAGTGATACTTCTTTGTAGTGCAGATTTGCATTGCCCGCATGCTTCCTTGGCCAAAAAGGGCGTATGCGTTTTCTCCTGAATATATTCAGGAGAAAACGCATACGCCCTTTTTGGCCAAGTGCATCATATTCGAAGTTGTGTCCCTCTTCCTGTGCTTTAAAGGCGATTCCAACGTACCTCCTGAAATCTGTTTCCTGCTATTCTGCCTCGCTTTCAAGTCCGCCTCGATGCCTTCCCTCAACACATTTTTGGACGATAGTTGTCCTTTATTACTCGGCCAGTTTGTGAATTGCTGTGCCCCTGAGCTCCATTTTTCAACTCGTTTTTGGTGAGCTGACCGCAAGTCCAAAATTTTTGTTCAGGACCTATGCTGGTTCCCGGTGGGTGGCTGAGACTTTGGTTAATTCTTCTTCCTGCCGGGAAGTTAGAGTGATATATGCCCGTTCAAATGCCTAACAGCTACTCTCTCATTGGTTCTCCCTCTTCCCTTTCATCCTCTGCCAAATTGGAAACCTGTGTGAACCAGGAGGTTGAAGGGGCTGTCTCTCTAAGTTGGGAGATTGATAGTAAAGCAGATGAAAAGTCAAACCGGAGCACCAGGAGAGGGACTATTCGTTGAGATTTAGAAACCTTTCGTATTCACAGTGTGTCCGTTCTCTAGGTTTCCCGTACATGTTATAACTGTAGTAATATTCCCTTCAACCTGGAGAGTTGTGACCCATGGATTGGGTGCCAGGCATTATTGCTTTAAAGGGTCTGCATTTGCTCACCCAATCTCACCAATCGTCTCAGTCCCAAGTGTCCAGCCTTATGCCACTTCCAGCTGTCGTTGTAGATAGGGTCATTCCAGGTTTCATCAGAGACCCTGAAGGAATTGTAAAGAATTTCCCAGTTTTTTTGTTTTGTTTTTGAAATTCCTTTTTATAGTGGGTTTGAGCTGATTCTCGCTGCCATGTTTATGCCAGTCTAGACACACTTGATTCCCTTACGGAGACATATCAATCCATAGGTTTTAAGATTCTTACTAGTCAGATATATTCCTCTGCGGGAAATATGGCGTTTTGAGTCCCTTTCACTGAGGAAGGTGTAGGTCTTGTCTATTCCATAGTTGGTTTTTGGAATGGTACCTTTGCTTATATCAAACTCTGGTTTTATGCATCACCCCACCTCTCCTTCTCCCTTAAGCAGGCATAAGAGTGTTTTCTAAATGTGAGACACTGTTCTCTTTCCTATCTCAGTTCAAGTGTAGCCATGTTTACAGGATCTTCATAAGTGATATCTTATGATAAGTTTCTTTTTCTCTGTGACTTATTTCACTTAGAATCATCGTACCTGAATCCACCCATTTTGCTGCTACTGGTCTTATGACATTGATTTCATCGCTGAGGGATATTCCATCGTACGTAAGTACCACACTTTTTTGAACCATTTTTATATTTCCTGGGATATTTAAGGTGTACCCAAGTTGAGGTCCTTGTAAGCAGTGCAGCCCTAAATTTTGGTGCGGCTCTGTCATATTGATTTTCAGTTTTCCCAAGGTATATTCCCTAGACTGGAAGTGCCCTTGGCTCTGTAGCTCTGTTGTTTACTTGTTTTAGGGAACACAATGCACTCCTCCAGAGAGGCAGTTGGCAATTTACATCCCGCCCATCAGCATAACAATGCTCCCTGTTCTCCAGTGCCTGTCTTGCCTTTCTGGTTTTTACACATTTTGTGGATGTCCCTTTTGACCGGTGGGAAGTGATACTTTTTTGAAGTGCAGATTTGCATTGCCCGCTTGCTTGCTTGGCCAAAAAGGGCGTATGCGTTTTCTCCTGAATATATTCAGGAGAAAACGCATACGCCCTTTTTGGCCAGGTGCATCATATTCGAAGTTTTGTCCCTCTTCCTGTGCTTTAAAGGCGATTCCAACGTACCTCTTGAAATCTGTTTCCTGCTCTTCTGCCTCGCTTTCAAGTCCACCTCGCTGCCTTCCCTCAACAGATTTTTGGACGATAGTTGTCCTTTATTACTTGGCCAGTTTGTGAATTGCTGTGCCCCTGAGCTCCATTTTTCAACTCCTTTTGGTGAGCTGAACGCAAGTCCAAAATTTTGGTTCAGGACCTATACTGGTTCCCGGTGGGTGGCTGAGACTTTGATTAATTCTTCTTCCTGCCGGGAAATTACAGTGATATGTGCCCGTCCAAATGCCTAACAGCTACTCTCTCATTGGTTCTCCCTCTTCCCTTTCATCCTCTGCCAAATTGGTAACCTGTGCGAACCAGGAGGTTAAAGGGGCTGTCTCTCCAAGTTGGGAGATTGATAGTAAAGGAGATGGAAAGTCAAACCGGAACACCAGGAGAGGGACTATTCGTTGAGTTTTAGAAACCTTTCGTATTCACAGTGTGTCCGTTAGCTAGGTTTCCCGTACATGTTATAGCTGTAGTAATATTCCCTTCAACCTGGAGAGTTGGGACCCATGGAATGGGTGCCAGGCATTTGTGCTGTAAAGGTTCTGCATTTGCTCACCCAATCTCACCAATCCTCTCAGTCCCAAGTGTCCAGCCTTATGCCACATCCAGCTGTCATTGTAGATAGGGTCATTCCAGGTTTCATCAGAGACCCTGAAGGAATTGTAAAGAATTTCCCGGTTTTTTTGTTTTGTTTTTGAAATTCCTTTTTATAGTGGGTTTGAGCTGATTCTCGCTGCCATGTTTATGCCAGTCTAGACACACTTGATTCCCTTACGGAGACATATCATTCCATAGGTTTTAAGATTCTTAGTAGTCAGATATATTCCTCTGCTGGAAATATGGGGCTTTGAATCACTTTCACTGAGGAAGGTGTAGGTCTTGTCTATTCCATAGTTGGTTTTTGGAACGGTACCTGTGCTTATATCAAACTCTGGTTTTATGCATCACCCCACCTCTCCTTCCCCCTTAAGCAGGCATAAGAGTGTTTTCTAAATGTGAGACACTCTACTCTTTCCTATCTCAGTTCAAGTGTAGCCATGTTTACAGGATCTTCATAAGTGATATCTTATGATCAGTTTCTTTTTCTCTGTGACTTATTTCACTTAGAATCATCGTACCTGAATCCACCCATTTTGCTGCTACTGGTCTTATGACATTGATTTCATGGCTGAGGGATATTCCATCGTACGTAAGTACCACAATTTTTTGAACCATTTTTATATTTCCTGGGATATTTAAGGTGTACCCAAGTTGAGGTCCTTGTAAGCAGTGCAGCCCTAAATTTTGGGGTGGCTCTGTCTTATTGATTTTCAGTTTTCCCAAGGTATATTCCCTAGACTGGAAGTGCCCTTGGGTCTGTAGCTCTGTTGTTTACTTGTTTTAGGGAACACAATGCACTCTTCCAGAGAGGCATTTGGCAATTTACATCCCGCCCATCAGCATAACAAGGCTCCCTGTTCTCCAGGGCCTGTCTTGCCTTTCTGGTTTTTACACATTTTGTGGATGTCCCTTTTGACCGGTGGGAAGTGATACTTCTTTGTAGTGCAGATTTGCATTGCCCGCTTGCTTGCTTGGCCAAAAACGGCGTATGCGTTTTCTCCTGAATATATTCAGGAGAAAACGCAAACGCCCCTTTCGGCCAAGTGCATCATTGTCGAAGTTGTGCCCTCTTCCTGTGCTTTAAAGGCGATTCCAACGTACCTGTTGAAATCTGTTTCCTGCTATTCTGCCTCGCTTTCAAGTCCGCCTCATTGCGTTCCATCAACAGATTTTTGGACGATAGTTGTCCTTTATTACTTGGCCTGTTTGTGAATTGCTGTGCCCCTGAGCTCCATTTTTCAACTCGTTTTTGGTGAGCTGACCGCAAGTCCAAAATTTTGGTTCAGGACCTATACTGGTTCCCGGTGGGTGGCTGAGACTTTGGTTAATTCTTCTTCCTGCCAGGAAATTACAGTGATATGTGCCCGTCCAAATGCCTAACAGCTACTCTCTCATTGGTTCTCCCTCTTCCCTTTCATCCTCTGCCAAATTGGAAACCTGTGCGAACCAGGAGGTTAAAGGGGCTGTCTCTCCAAGTTGGGAGGTTGATAGTAAAGCAGATGGAAAGTCAAACCGGAGCACCAGGAGAGGGACTATTCGTTGAGTTTTAGAAACCTTTCGTATTCACAGTGTGTCTGTTCTCTAGTTTTCCCGTACTTGTTATAGCTGTATTAATATTCCCTTCAACCTGGAGAGTTGGGAGCCATGGAATGGGTGCCAGGCATTTGTGCTGTAAACATTCTACATTTGCTCACCCAATCTCACCAATCCTCTCAGTCCCAAGTGTCCAGACTTATGCCACATCCAGCTGTCATTGTAGATAGGGTCATTCCAGGTTTCATCAGAGACCATGAAGGAATTGTAAAGAATTTCCCAGTTTTTTTTTTGTTTTTGAAATTCCTTTTTATAGTGGGTTTGAGCTGATTCTCGCTGCCATGTTTATGCCAGTCTAGACACACTTGATTCCCGTACAGAGAAATATCAATCCATAGGTTTTAAGATTCTTAGTAGTCAGATATATTCCTCTGCGGGAAATATGTGGTTTTGAGTCCCTTTCACTGAGGAAGGTGTAGGTCTTGTCTATTCCATAGTTGGTTTTTGGAACGGTACCTGTGCTTATATCAAACTCTGGTTTTATGCATCACCCCACCTCTCCTTCACCCTTAAGCAGGCATAAGAGTGTTTTCTAAATGTGAGACACTGTTCTGTTTCCTAACTCAGTTCAAGTGTAGCCATGTTTACAGGATCTTCATAAGTGATATCTTATGATAAGTTTCTTTTTCTGGGTAACTTATTTCACTTAGAATCATCGTACCTGAATCCACCCATTTTGCTGCTACTGGTCTTATGACATTGGTTTCATGTCTGAGGGATATTCCTTCGTACGTAAGTACCACAATTTTTTGAACCATTTTTATATTTCCTGGGATATTTAAGGTGTACCCAAGTTGAGGTCCTTGTAAGCCGTTCAGCCCTAAATTTTGGGGTGGCTCTGTCTTATGGATTTTCAGTTTTCCCAAGGTATATTCCCTAGACTGTAAGTGCCCTTGGCTCTGTAGCTCTGTTCTTTCCTTGTTTTAGGGAATACAATGTACTCCTCCAGAGAGGCAGTTGGCAATTTACATCCCATCCATCAGCATAACAAGGCTCCCTGTTCTCCAGGGCCTGTCTTGCCTTTCGGGTTTTTACACATTTTGTGGATGTCCCTTTTGACCGGTGGGATGTGATACTTCTTTGTAGTGCAGATTTGCATTGCCCGCTTGCTTGCTTGGCCAAAAAGGGCGTATGCGTTTTCTCCTGAATATATTCAGGAGAAAACGCATACGCCCTTTTTGGCCAAGTGCATCATTGTCGAAGTTGTGCCCCTCTTCCTGTGCTTTAAAGGTGATTCCAACGTACCTCTTGAAATCTGTTTCCTGCTATTCTGCCTCGCTTTCAAGTCCGCCTCGTTGCCTTCCCTCAACAGATTTTTGGACGATAGTTGTCCTTTATTACTCGGCCAGTTTGTGAATTGCTGTGCCCCTGAGCTCCATTTTTCAACTCGTTTTTGGTGAGCTGACCGCAAGTCCAAAATTTTGGTTCAGGACCTACACTGGTTCCCCGTGGGTGGCTGAGACTTTGTTTAATTCTTCTTACTGCCTGGAAATTACAGTGATATGTGCCCGTCGAAATGCCTAACAGCTACTCTCTCATTGGTTCTCCCTATTCCCTTTCATCTTCTGCCAAATTGGAAAGCTGCGCGAACCAGGAGGTTAAAGGGGCTGTCTCTCCAAGTTGGGAGATTGATAGTAAAGCAGATGGAAAGTCATACCGGAGCACCAGGAGAGGGACTATTCGTTGAGTTTTAGAAATCTTTCGTATTCACAGTGTGTCCGTTCTCTAGGTTTCCCGTACATGTTATAGCTGTAGTAATATTCCCTTCAACCTGGAGAGTTGGGACCCATGGAATGGGTGCCAGGCATTTGTGCTTTAAAGGGTCTGCATTTGCTCACCCAATCTCACCAATCTTCTCAGTCCCAAGTGTCCAGCCTTATGCCACATCCAGCTGTCGTTGTAGATACGGTCATTCCAGGTTTCATCAGAGACCCTGAAGGAATTGTAAAGAATTTCCCGGTTTTTTTGTTTTGTTTTTGAAATTCCTTTTTATAGTGGGTTTGAGCTGATTCTCGCTGCCATGTTTATGCCAGTCTAGACACACTTGATTCCCTTACGGAGACATATCATTCCATAGGTTTTAAGATTCTTAGTAGTCAGATATTTTCCTCTGCTGGAAATATGGGGCTTTGAATCACTTTCACTGAGGACGGTGTAGGTCTTGTCTATTCCATAGTTGGTTTTTGGAACGGTACCTGTGCTTATATCAAACTCTGGTTTTATGCATCACCCCACCTCTCCTTCCCCCTTAAGCAGGCATAAGAGTGTTTTCTAAATGTGAGACACTCTACTCTTTCCTATCTCAGTTCAAGTGTAGCCATGTTTACAGGATCTTCATAAGTGATATCTTATGATCAGTTTCTTTTTCTCTGTGACTTATTTCACTTAGAATCATCGTACCTGAATCCACCCATTTTGCTGCTACTGGTCTTATGACATTGATTTCATGGCTGAGGGATATTCCATCGTACGTAAGTACCACAATTTTTTGAACCATTTTTATATTTCCTGGGATATTTAAGGTGTACCCAAGTTGAGGTCCTTGTAAGCAGTGCAGCCCTAAATTTTGGGGTGGCTCTGTCTTATTGATTTTCAGTTTTCCCAAGGTATATTCCCTAGAGTGGAAGTGCCCTTGGATCTGTAGCTCTGTTGTTTACTTGTTTTAGGGAACACAATGTACTTTTCCAGAGAGGCATTTGGCAATTTACATCCCGCCCATCAGCATAACAAGGCTCCCTGTTCTCCAGGGCCTGTCTTGCCTTTCTGGTTTTTACACATTTTGTGGATGTCCCTTTTGACCGGTGGGAAGTGATACTTCTTTGTAGTGCAGATTTGCATTGCCCGCTTGCTTGCTTGGCCAAAAACGGCGTATGCGTTTTCTCCTGAATATATTCAGGAGAAAACGCAAACGCCCGTTTCGGCCAAGTGCATCATTGTCGAAGTTGTGCCCTCTTCCTGTGCTTTAAAGGCGATTCCAACGTACCCCTTGAAATCTGTTTCCTGCTATTCTGCCTCGCTTTCAAGTCCGCCTCGTTGCCTTCCCTCAACAGATTTTTGGATGATAGTTGTCCTTTATTACTCGGCCAGTTTGTGAATTGCTGTGCCCCTGAGCTCCATTTTTCAACTCGTTTTTGGTGAGCTGACCGCAAGTCCAAAATTTTGGTTCAGGACCTATACTGGTTCCCGGTGGGTGGCTGAGACTTTGGTTAATTCTTCTTCCTGCCAGGAAATTACAGTGATATGTGCCCGTCCAAATGCCTAACAGCTACTCTCTCATTGGTTCTCCCTCTTCCCTTTCATCCTCTGCCAAATTGGAAACCTGTGCGAACCAGGAGATTAAAGGGGCTGTCTCTCCAAGTTGGGAGGTTGATAGTAAAGCAGATGGAAAGTCAAACCGGAGCACCAGGAGAGGGACTATTCGTTGAGTTTTAGAAACCTTTCGTATTCACAGTGTGTCTGTTCTCTAGTTTTCCCGTACATGTTATAGCTGTAGTAATATTCCCTTCAACCTGGAGAGTTGGGAGCCATGGAATGGGTGCCAGGCATTTGTGCTGTAAACATTCTGCATTTGCTCACCCAATCTCACCAATCCTCTCAGTCCCAAGTGTCCAGCCTTATGCCACATCCAGCTGTCATTGTAGATAGGGTCATTCCAGGTTTCATCAGAGACCCTGAAGGAATTGTAAAGAATTTCCCAGTTTTTTTTTTGTTTTTGAAATTCCTTTTTATAGTGGGTTTGAGCTGATTCTCGCTGCCATGTTTATGCCAGTCTAGACACACTTGATTCCCGTACGGAGAAATATCAATCCATAGGTTTTAAGATTCTTAGTAGTCAGATATATTCCTCTGCGGGAAATATGTGGTTTTGAGTCCCTTTCACTGAGGAAGGTGTAGGTCTTGTCTATTCCATAGTTGGTTTTTGGAACGGTACCTGTGCTTATATCAAACTCTGGTTTTATGCATCACCCCACCTCTCCTTCCCCCTTAAGCAGGCATAAGAGTGTTTTCTAAATGTGAGACACTGTTCTCTTTCCTAACTCAGTTCAAATGTAGCCATGTTTACAGGATCTTCATAAGTGATATCTTATGATAAGTTTCTTTCTCTCTGTGACTTATTTCACTTAGAATCATCGTACCTGAATCCACCCATTTTGCTGCTACTGGTCTTATGACATTGATTTCATGGCTGAGGCATATTCCATCGTACGTAAGTACCACACTTTTTTGAACCATTTTTATATTTCCTGGGATATTTAAGGTGTACACATGTTGAGGTCCTTGTAAGCAGTGCAGCCCTAAATTTTGGCGTGGCTCTGTCTTATTGATTTTCAGTTTTCCCAAGGTATATTCCCTAGACTGGAAGTGCCCTTGGCTCTGTAGCTCTGTTGTTTACTTGTTTTAGGGAACACAATGCACTCCTCCAGAGAGGCAGTTGGCAATGTACATCCCGCCCATCAGCATAACAAGGCTCCCTGTTCTCCAGGGCCTGTCTTGCCTTTCTGGTTTTTACACATTTTGTGGATGTCCCTTTTGACCGGTGGGAAGTGATACTTCTTTGTAGTGCAGATTTGCATTGCCCGCATGCTTCCTTGGCCAAAAAGGGCGTATGCGTTTTCTCCTGAATATATTCAGGAGAAAACGCATACGCCCTTTTTGGCCAAGTGCATCATATTCGAAGTTGTGTCCCTCTTCCTGTGCTTTAAAGGCGATTCCAACGTACCTCCTGAAATCTGTTTCCTGCTATTCTGCCTCGCTTTCAAGTCCGCCTCGATGCCTTCCCTCAACACATTTTTGGACGATAGTTGTCCTTTATTACTCGGCCAGTTTGTGAATTGCTGTGCCCCTGAGCTCCATTTTTCAACTCGTTTTTGGTGAGCTGACCGCAAGTCCAAAATTTTTGTTCAGGACCTATGCTGGTTCCCGGTGGGTGGCTGAGACTTTGGTTAATTCTTCTTCCTGCCGGGAAGTTAGAGTGATATATGCCCGTTCAAATGCCTAACAGCTACTCTCTCATTGGTTCTCCCTCTTCCCTTTCATCCTCTGCCAAATTGGAAACCTGTGTGAACCAGGAGGTTGAAGGGGCTGTCTCTCTAAGTTGGGAGATTGATAGTAAAGCAGATGAAAAGTCAAACCGGAGCACCAGGAGAGGGACTATTCGTTGAGATTTAGAAACCTTTCGTATTCACAGTGTGTCCGTTCTCTAGGTTTCCCGTACATGTTATAACTGTAGTAATATTCCCTTCAACCTGGAGAGTTGTGACCCATGGATTGGGTGCCAGGCATTATTGCTTTAAAGGGTCTGCATTTGCTCACCCAATCTCACCAATCGTCTCAGTCCCAAGTGTCCAGCCTTATGCCACTTCCAGCTGTCGTTGTAGATAGGGTCATTCCAGGTTTCATCAGAGACCCTGAAGGAATTGTAAAGAATTTCCCAGTTTTTTTGTTTTGTTTTTGAAATTCCTTTTTATAGTGGGTTTGAGCTGATTCTCGCTGCCATGTTTATGCCAGTCTAGACACACTTGATTCCCTTACGGAGACATATCAATCCATAGGTTTTAAGATTCTTACTAGTCAGATATATTCCTCTGCGGGAAATATGGCGTTTTGAGTCCCTTTCACTGAGGAAGGTGTAGGTCTTGTCTATTCCATAGTTGGTTTTTGGAATGGTACCTTTGCTTATATCAAACTCTGGTTTTATGCATCACCCCACCTCTCCTTCTCCCTTAAGCAGGCATAAGAGTGTTTTCTAAATGTGAGACACTGTTCTCTTTCCTATCTCAGTTCAAGTGTAGCCATGTTTACAGGATCTTCATAAGTGATATCTTATGATAAGTTTCTTTTTCTCTGTGACTTATTTCACTTAGAATCATCGTACCTGAATCCACCCATTTTGCTGCTACTGGTCTTATGACATTGATTTCATCGCTGAGGGATATTCCATCGTACGTAAGTACCACACTTTTTTGAACCATTTTTATATTTCCTGGGATATTTAAGGTGTACCCAAGTTGAGGTCCTTGTAAGCAGTGCAGCCCTAAATTTTGGTGCGGCTCTGTCATATTGATTTTCAGTTTTCCCAAGGTATATTCCCTAGACTGGAAGTGCCCTTGGCTCTGTAGCTCTGTTGTTTACTTGTTTTAGGGAACACAATGCACTCCTCCAGAGAGGCAGTTGGCAATTTACATCCCGCCCATCAGCATAACAATGCTCCCTGTTCTCCAGTGCCTGTCTTGCCTTTCTGGTTTTTACACATTTTGTGGATGTCCCTTTTGACCGGTGGGAAGTGATACTTTTTTGAAGTGCAGATTTGCATTGCCCGCTTGCTTGCTTGGCCAAAAAGGGCGTATGCGTTTTCTCCTGAATATATTCAGGAGAAAACGCATACGCCCTTTTTGGCCAGGTGCATCATATTCGAAGTTTTGTCCCTCTTCCTGTGCTTTAAAGGCGATTCCAACGTACCTCTTGAAATCTGTTTCCTGCTATTCTGCCTCGCTTTCAAGTCCGCCTCGTTGCCTTCCCTCAACAGATTTTTGGACGATAGTTGTCCTTTATTACTCGGCCAGTTTGTGAATTGCTGTGCCCCTGAGCTCCATTTTTCAACTCCTTTTGGTGAGCTGAACGCAAGTCCAAAATTTTGGTTCAGGACCTATACTGGTTCCCGGTGGGTGGCTGAGACTTTGATTAATTCTTCTTCCTGCCGGGAAATTACAGTGATATGTGCCCGTCCAAATGCCTAACAGCTACTCTCTCATTGGTTCTCCCTCTTCCCTTTCATCCTCTGCCAAATTGGTAACCTGTGCGAACCAGGAGGTTAAAGGGGCTGTCTCTCCAAGTTGGGAGATTGATAGTAAAGGAGATGGAAAGTCAAACCGGAGCACCAGGAGAGGGACTATTCGTTGAGTTTTAGAAACCTTTCGTATTCACAGTGTGTCCGTTAGCTAGGTTTCCCGTACATGTTATAGCTGTAGTAATATTCCCTTCAACCTGGAGAGTTGGGACCCATGGAATGGGTGCCAGGCATTTGTGCTGTAAAGGTTCTGCATTTGCTCACCCAATCTCACCAATCCTCTCAGTCCCAAGTGTCCAGCCTTATGCCACATCCAGCTGTCATTGTAGATAGGGTCATTCCAGGTTTCATCAGAGACCCTGAAGGAATTGTAAAGAATTTCCCGGTTTTTTTGTTTTGTTTTTGAAATTCCTTTTTATAGTGGGTTTGAGCTGATTCTCGCTGCCATGTTTATGCCAGTCTAGACACACTTGATTCCCTTACGGAGACATATCATTCCATAGGTTTTAAGATTCTTAGTAGTCAGATATATTCCTCTGCTGGAAATATGGGGCTTTGAATCACTTTCACTGAGGAAGGTGTAGGTCTTGTCTATTCCATAGTTGGTTTTTGGAACGGTACCTGTGCTTATATCAAACTCTGGTTTTATGCATCACCCCACCTCTCCTTCCCCCTTAAGCAGGCATAAGAGTGTTTTCTAAATGTGAGACACTCTACTCTTTCCTATCTCAGTTCAAGTGTAGCCATGTTTACAGGATCTTCATAAGTGATATCTTATGATCAGTTTCTTTTTCTCTGTGACTTATTTCACTTAGAATCATCGTACCTGAATCCACCCATTTTGCTGCTACTGGTCTTATGACATTGATTTCATGGCTGAGGGATATTCCATCGTACGTAAGTACCACAATTTTTTGAACCATTTTTATATTTCCTGGGATATTTAAGGTGTACCCAAGTTGAGGTCCTTGTAAGCAGTGCAGCCCTAAATTTTGGGGTGGCTCTGTCTTATTGATTTTCAGTTTTCCCAAGGTATATTCCCTAGACTGGAAGTGCCCTTGGGTCTGTAGCTCTGTTGTTTACTTGTTTTAGGGAACACAATGCACTCTTCCAGAGAGGCATTTGGCAATTTACATCCCGCCCATCAGCATAACAAGGCTCCCTGTTCTCCAGGGCCTGTCTTGCCTTTCTGGTTTTTACACATTTTGTGGATGTCCCTTTTGACCGGTGGGAAGTGATACTTCTTTGTAGTGCAGATTTGCATTGCCCGCTTGCTTGCTTGGCCAAAAACGGCGTATGCGTTTTCTCCTGAATATATTCAGGAGAAAACGCAAACGCCCCTTTCGGCCAAGTGCATCATTGTCGAAGTTGTGCCCTCTTCCTGTGCTTTAAAGGCGATTCCAACGTACCTGTTGAAATCTGTTTCCTGCTATTCTGCCTCGCTTTCAAGTCCGCCTCATTGCGTTCCATCAACAGATTTTTGGACGATAGTTGTCCTTTATTACTTGGCCTGTTTGTGAATTGCTGTGCCCCTGAGCTCCATTTTTCAACTCGTTTTTGGTGAGCTGACCGCAAGTCCAAAATTTTGGTTCAGGACCTATACTGGTTCCCGGTGGGTGGCTGAGACTTTGGTTAATTCTTCTTCCTGCCAGGAAATTACAGTGATATGTGCCCGTCCAAATGCCTAACAGCTACTCTCTCATTGGTTCTCCCTCTTCCCTTTCATCCTCTGCCAAATTGGAAACCTGTGCGAACCAGGAGGTTAAAGGGGCTGTCTCTCCAAGTTGGGAGGTTGATAGTAAAGCAGATGGAAAGTCAAACCGGAGCACCAGGAGAGGGACTATTCGTTGAGTTTTAGAAACCTTTCGTATTCACAGTGTGTCTGTTCTCTAGTTTTCCCGTACTTGTTATAGCTGTATTAATATTCCCTTCAACCTGGAGAGTTGGGAGCCATGGAATGGGTGCCAGGCATTGTGCTGTAAACATTCTACATTTGCTCACCCAATCTCACCAATCCTCTCAGTCCCAAGTGTCCAGACTTATGCCACATCCAGCTGTCATTGTAGATAGGGTCATTCCAGGTTTCATCAGAGACCATGAAGGAATTGTAAAGAATTTCCCAGTTTTTTTTTTGTTTTTGAAATTCCTTTTTATAGTGGGTTTGAGCTGATTCTCGCTGCCATGTTTATGCCAGTCTAGACACACTTGATTCCCGTACGGAGAAATATCAATCCATAGGTTTTAAGATTCTTAGTAGTCAGATATATTCCTCTGCGGGAAATATGTGGTTTTGAGTCCCTTTCACTGAGGAAGGTGTAGGTCTTGTCTATTCCATAGTTGGTTTTTGGAACGGTACCTGTGCTTATATCAAACTCTGGTTTTATGCATCACCCCACCTCTCCTTCACCCTTAAGCAGGCATAAGAGTGTTTTCTAAATGTGAGACACTGTTCTGTTTCCTAACTCAGTTCAAGTGTAGCCATGTTTACAGGATTTTCATAAGTGATATCTTATGATAAGTTTCTTTTTCTGGGTAACTTATTTCACTTAGAATCATCGTACCTGAATCCACCCATTTTGCTGCTACTGGTCTTATGACATTGGTTTCATGTCTGAGGGATATTCCTTCGTACGTAAGTACCACAATTTTTTGAACCATTTTTATATTTCCTGGGATATTTAAGGTGTACCCAAGTTGAGGTCCTTGTAAGCCGTTCAGCCCTAAATTTTGGGGTGGCTCTGTCTTATGGATTTTCAGTTTTCCCAAGGTATATTCCCTAGACTGTAAGTGCCCTTGGCTCTGTAGCTCTGTTCTTTCCTTGTTTTAGGGAATACAATGTACTCCTCCAGAGAGGCAGTTGGCAATTTACATCCCATCCATCAGCATAACAAGGCTCCCTGTTCTCCAGGGCCTGTCTTGCCTTTCGGGTTTTTACACATTTTGTGGATGTCCCTTTTGACCGGTGGGATGTGATACTTCTTTGTAGTGCAGATTTGCATTGCCCGCTTGCTTGCTTGGCCAAAAAGGGCGTATGCGTTTTCTCCTGAATATATTCAGGAGAAAACGCATACGCCCTTTTTGGCCAAGTGCATCATTGTCGAAGTTGTGCCCCTCTTCCTGTGCTTTAAAGGTGATTCCAACGTACCTCTTGAAATCTGTTTCCTGCTATTCTGCCTCGCTTTCAAGTCCGCCTCGTTGCCTTCCCTCAACAGATTTTTGGATGATAGTTGTCCTTTATTACTCGGCCAGTTTGTGAATTGCTGTGCCCCTGAGCTCCATTTTTCAACTCGTTTTTGGTGAGCTGACCGCAAGTCCAAAATTTTGGTTCAGGACCTACACTGGTTCCCCGTGGGTGGCTGAGACTTTGTTTAATTCTTCTTACTGCCTGGAAATTACAGTGATATGTGCCCGTCGAAATGCCTAACAGCTACTCTCTCATTGGTTCTCCCTATTCCCTTTCATCTTCTGCCAAATTGGAAAGCTGCGCGAACCAGGAGGTTAAAGGGGCTGTCTCTCCAAGTTGGGAGATTGATAGTAAAGCAGATGGAAAGTCATACCGGAGCACCAGGAGAGGGACTATTCGTTGAGTTTTAGAAATCTTTCGTATTCACAGTGTGTCCGTTCTCTAGGTTTCCCGTACATGTTATAGCTGTAGTAATATTCCCTTCAACCTGGAGAGTTGGGACCCATGGAATGGGTGCCAGGCATTTGTGCTTTAAAGGGTCTGCATTTGCTCACCCAATCTCACCAATCTTCTCAGTCCCAAGTGTCCAGCCTTATGCCACATCCAGCTGTCGTTGTAGATACGGTCATTCCAGGTTTCATCAGAGACCCTGAAGGAATTGTAAAGAATTTCCCAGTTTTTTTGTTTTGTTTTTGAAATTCCTCTTTATAGTGGGTTTGAGCTGATTCTCGCTGCCATGTTTATGCCAGTCTAGACACACTTGATTCCCTTACGGAGACATATCAATACATAGGTTTTAAGATTCTTACTAGTCAGATATATTCCTCTGCGGGAAATATGGTGTTTTGAGTCCCTTTCACTGAGGAAGGTGTAGGTCTTGTCTATTCCATAGTTGGTTTTTGGAACGGTACCTGTGCTTATATCAAACTCTGGTTTTATGCATCACCCCACCTCTCCTTCCCCCTTAAGCAGGCAAAAGAGTGTTTTCTAAATTTGAGACACTGTTCTCTTTCCTAACTCAGTTCAAGTGTAGCCATGTTTACAGGATCTTCATAAGTGATATCTTATGATAAGTTTCTTTTTCTGTGTGACTTATTTCACTTAGAATCATCGTACCTGAATCCACCCATTTTGCTGCTACTGGTCTTATGACATTGATTTCATTGCTGAGGGATATTCCATCGTACGTAATTACCACAATTTTTTGAACCATTTTTATATTTCCTGGGATATTTAAGGTGTACCCAAGTTGAGGTCCTTGTAAGCAGTGCAGCCCTAAATTTTAGGGTGGCTCTGTCTTATTGATTTTCAGTTTTCCCAAGGTATATTCCCTAGACTGGAAGTGGCCTTGGCTCTGTAGCTCTGTTCTTTACTTGTTTTAGGGAACACAATGCACTCCTCCAGAGAGGCAGTTGGCAATTTACATCCCGCCCATCAGCATAACAAGGCTCCCTGTTCTCCAGTGCCTGTCTTGCCTTTCTGGTTTTTACACATTTTGTGGATGTCCCTTTTGACTGGTGAGAAGTGATACTTCTTTGTAGTGCAGATTTACATTGCCCGCTTGCTTGCTTGGCCAAAAAGGACGTATGCGTTTTCTCCTGAATATATTCAGGAGAAAACGCATACGTCCTTTTTGGCCAAGTGCATCATTGTCGAAGTTGTGCCCCTCTTCCTGTGCTTTAAAGGCGATTCCAACGTACCTCTTGAAATCTGTTTCCTGCTATTCTGCCTCGCTTTCAAGTCCGCCTCGTTGCCATCCCTCAACAGATTTTTGGACGATAGTTGTCCTTTATTACTCGGCCAGTTTGTGAATTGCTGTGCCCCTGAGCTCCATTTTTCAACTCGTTTTTGGTGAGCTGACCGCAAGTCCAAAATTTTGGTTCAGGACCTATACTGGTTCCCCATGGGAGGCTGAGACTTTGTTTAATTCTTCTTACTCCCTGGAAATTACAGTGATATGTGCCCGTCGAAATGCCTAACAGCTACTCTCTCATTGGTTCTCCCTATTCCCTTTCATCTTCTGCCAAATTGGAAACCTGCGCGAACCAGGAGGTTAAAGGGGCTGTCTCTCCAAGTTGGGAGATTGATAGAAAAGCAAATGGAAAGTCAAACCGGAGCAACAGGAGAGGGACTATTCGTTGAGTTTTAGAAATCTTTCGTATTCACAGTGTGTCCGTTCTCTAGGTTTCCCGTACATGTTATAACTGTAGTAATATTCCCTTCAACCTGGAGAGTTGGGACCCATGGAAAGGGTGCCATGCATTATTGCTTTAAAGGGTCTGCATTTGCTCACCCAATCTCACAAATCCTCTCAGTCCCAAGTGTCCAGCCTTATGCCACATCCAGCTGTCATTGTAGATAGGCTCATTCCAGGTTTCATCAGAGACCCTGAAGGAATTGTAAAGAATTTCCCAGTTTTTTTGTTTTGTTTTTGAAATTCCTTTTTATACTGGTTTTGAGCTGATTCTCGCTGCCATGTTTATGCCAGTCTAGACACACTTGATTCCCTTACGGAGACATATCAATCCATAGGTTTTAAGATTCTTACTAGTCAGATATATTCCCCTACGGGAAATATGGGGTTTTGAGTCCCTTTCACTGAGGAAGGTGTTGGTCTTGTCTATTCCATAGTTGGTTTTTGGAACGGTACCTGTGCTTATATCAAACTCTGGTTTTATGCATCACCCCACCTCTCCTTCCCCTTTAAGCAGGCATAAGAGTGTTTTCTAAATGTGAGACACTGTTCTCTTTCCTAACTCAGTTCAAGTGTAGCCATGTTTACAGGATCTTCATAACTGATATCTTATGATAAGTTTCTTTTTCTGTGTGACTTATTTCACTTAGAATCATCGTACCTGAATCCACCCATTTTGCTGCTACTGGTCTTATGACATTGATTTCATGGCTGACGGGTATTCCATCGTACGTAAGTACCACAATTTTTTGAACCATTTTGATATTTCCTGGGATATTTAAGGTGTACCCAAGTTGAGGTCCTTGTAAGCACTGCAGCCCTAAATTTTGGGGTGGCTCTGTCTTATTGATTTTCAGTTTTCCCAAGGTATATTCCCTAGACTGGAAGTGCCCTTGGCTCTGTAGCTCTGTTCTTTACTTGTTTTAGGGAACACAATGCACTCTTCCAGAGAGGCAGTTGGCAATTTACATCCCGCCCATCAGCATAACAAGGCTCCCTGTTCTCCAGGGCCTGTCTTGCCTTTCTGGGTTTTACACATTTTGTGGATGTCCCTTTTGACCGGTGGGAAGTGATACTTCTTTGTAGTGCAGATTTGCATTGCCCGTTTGCTTGCTTGGCCAAAAAGGGCGTATGCGTTTTCTCCTGAATGTATTCAGGAGAAAACACATACGCCCTTTTTGGCCAAGTGCATCATTGTCGAAGTTGTGCCCCTCTTCCTGTGCTTTAAAGGCGATTCCAACGTACCTTTTGAAATCTGTTTCCTGCTATTCTGCCTCGCTTTCAAGTCCGCCTCGTTGCCTTCCCTCAACAGATTTTTGGACGATAGTTGCCCTTTATTACTCGGCCAGTTTGTGAATTGCTGTGCCCCTGAGCTCCATTTTTCAACTCGTTTTTGGTGAGCTGACCGCAAGTCCAAAATTTTGGTTCAGGACTTATACTGGTTCCCGGTTTGTGGCTGAGACTTTGGTTAATTCTTCTTCCTGCCGGGAAATTACGGTGATATGTTCCCGTCCAAATGCCTAACAGCTACTCTCTCATTGGTTCTCCCTCTGGCCTTTCATCCTCTGCCAAATTTGCAACCTGTGCGAACCAGGAGGTTAAAGGGGCTTTCTCTCCAAGTTGGGAGGTTTAGAGTAAATCAGATGGAAAGTCAAACCGGAGCACCAGGAGAGGGACAATTCGTTGAGTTTTAGTACCTTTCGTATTCACAGTGTGTCCGTTCTCTAGGTTTCCCGTACATGTTATAGCTGTAGTAATATTCCCTTCAACCTGGAGAGTTGGGACCAATGGAATGGGTGCCAGGCATTTGTGCTTTAAAGGGTCTGCATTTGCTCACCCAATCTCACCTATCGTCTCCGTCCCAAGTGTCCCTCCTTATGCCACATCCAGGTGTCATTGTAGATAGGGTCATTCCAGGTTTCATCAGATACCCTTAAGGAATTGTAAAGAACTTCCCAGTTTTTTTGTTTTGTTTTTGAAATTCCTTTTTATAGTGGGTTTGAGCTGATTCTCTCTGCCATGTTTATGCCAGTCTAGACACACTTGATTCCCTTACGGAGACATATCAATATATAGGTTTTAAGATTCTTACTAGTCAGATATATTCCTCTGCGGGAAATATGGGGTTTTGAGTCCCTTTCACTGAGGAAGGTGTCGGTCTTGTTTATTCCATAGTTGGTTTTTGGAACGGTACCTGTGCTTATATCAAACTCTGGTTTTATGCATCACCCCACCTCTCCTTCCCCCTTAAGCAGGCATAAGAGTGTTTTCTAAATGTGAGACACTGTTCTCTTTCCTAACTCAGTTCAAGTGTAGCCATGTTTACAGGATCTTCATAAGTGATATCTTATGATAAGTTTCTTTTTCTGTGTAACTTATTTCACTTAGAATCATCGTACCTGAATCCACCCATTTTGCTGCTACTGGTCTTATGACATTGATTTCATGGCTGAGGGATATTCCATCGTACGTAAGTACCACAATTTTTTGAACCATTTTTATATTTCCTGGGATATTTAAGTTGTACACAAGTTGAGGTCCTTGTGAGCAGTGCAGCCCTAAATTTTGGGGTGTCTCTGTCTTTTTGATTTTCAGTTTTCCCAAGGTATATTCCCTAGACTGGAAGTGCCCTTGGCTCTGTAGCTCTGTTCTTTACTTGTTTTAGGGAACACAATGCACTCTTCCATAGAGGCAGTTGGCAATTTACATCCCGCCCATCAGCATAACAAGGCTCCCTGTTCTCCAGGTCCTGTCTTGCCTTTCTGGTTTTTACACATTTTGTGGATGTCCCTTTTGGCCGGTGGGAAGTGATACTTCTTTGTAGTGCAGATTTGCATTGCCCACTTGCTTGCTTGGCCAAAAAGGGCGTATGCGTTTTCTGCTGAATATATTCAGGAGAAAACCCATACGCCCTTTTTGGCCAAGTGCATCATTGTCGAAGTTGTGCCCCTATTCCTGTGCTTTAAAGGTGATTCCAACGTACCTCTTGAAATCTGTTTCCTGCTATTCTGCCTCGCTTTCAAGTCCACCTCGTTGCCTTCCCTCAACAGATTTTTGGACGATAGTTGTCCTTTATTACTCGGCCAGTTTGTGAATTGCTGTGCCCCTGAGCTCCATTTTTCAACTCGTTTTTGGTGAGCTTACCGCAAGTCCAAAATTTTGGTTCAGGACCTATGCTGGTTCCCGTTGGGTGGCTGAGACTTTGGTTAATTCTTCTTCCTGTCGGGAAATTACAGTGATATGTGCCCGTCCAAATGCCTAACAGCTACTCTCTCATTGGTTCTCCCTATTCCCTTTCATCCTCTCCCAAATTGGCAACCTGTGCGAACCAGGAGGTTAAAGGGGCTGTCTCTCCAAGTTGGGAGGTGGATAGTAAAGCAGATGGAAAGTCAAACCGGAGCACCAGGAGAGGGACTATTCGTTGAGTTTTAGAAACCTTTCGTATTCACAGTGTGTCCGCTCTCTAGGTTTCCCGTACATGTTATAACTGTAGTAATATTCCCTTCAACCTGGAGAGTTGGGACCCATGGAATGGGTGCCATGCATTATTGCTTTAAAGGGTCTGCTTTGCTCACCCAATCTCACCAATCCTCTCAGTCCCAAGTGTCCAGCCGTATGCCACATCCAGCTGTCGTTGTAGATAGGGTCATTCCAGGTTTCATCAGAGACCCTGAAGGAATTGGAAAGAATTTCCCTGTTTTTTTGTTTTGTTTTTGAAATTCCTTTTGATAGTGGGTTTGAGCTGATTCTCGCTGCCATGTTTATGGCAGTCTAAACACACTTGATTCCCTTACGGAGACATATCAATCCATAGGTTTTAAGATTCTTACTAGTCAGATATATTCCTCTGCGGGAAATATGGTGTTTTGAGTCCCTTTCACTGAGGAAGGTGTAGGTCTTGTCTATTCCATAGTTGGTTTTTGGAACGGTACCTGTGCTTATATCAAACTCTGGTTTTATGCATCACCCCACCTCTCCTTCCCCCTTAAGCAGGCATAAGAGTGTTTTCTAAATGTGAGACACTGTTCTCTTTCCTCACTCAGTTCAAGTGTAGCCATGTTTACAGGATCTTCATAAGTGATATCTTATGATAAGTTTCTTTTTCTGTGTGACTTATTTCACTTAGAATCATCGTACCTGAATCCACCCATTTTGCTGCTACTGGTCTTATGACATTGATTTCATGGCTGAGGGATATTCCATCGTACGTAAGTACCACAATTTTTTGAACCATTTTTATATTTCCTGGGATATTTAAGGTGTACCCAAGTTGAGGTCCTTGTAAGCAGTGCAGCCCTAAATTTTGGGGTGGCTCTGTCTTATTAATTTTCAGTTTTCCCAAGGTATATTCCCTAGACTGGAAGTGCCCTTGGCTCTGTAGCTCTGTTCTTTACTTGTTTTAGGGAACACAATGCACTCCTCCAGAAAGGCAGTTGGCAATTCACATCCCGCCCATCAGCATAACAAGGCTCCCTGTTCTCCAGGGCCTGTCTTGCCTTTCTGGTTTTTACACATTTTGTGGATGTCCCTTGTGCCCGGTGGGAAGTGATACTTCTTTGTAGTGCAGATTTGCATTGCCCGCTTGCTTGCTTGGCCAAACGGGGCGTATGCGTTTTCTCCTGAATATATTCAGCAGAAAATGCATACGCCCTTTTTGGCCAAGTGCATCATTGTCGAAGTTGTGCCCCTCTTCCTGTGCTTTAAAGGTGATTCCAACATACCTCTTGAAATCTGTTTCCTGCTATTCTGCCTCGCTTTCAAGTCCGCCTCGTTGCCTTCCCTCAACAGATTTTTGGACGATAGTTGTCCTTTATTACTCGGCCAGTTTGTGAATTGCTGTGCCCCTGAGCTCCATTTTTCAACTCGTTTTTGGTGAGCTGACCGCAAGTCCAAAATTTTGGTTCAGGACCTATACTGGTTCCCGGTGGGTGGCTGAGACTTTGGTTAATTCTTCTTCCTGCCGGGAAATTACAGTGATATGTGCCCGTCCAAATGCCTAACAGCTACTCTCTCATTGGTTCTCCCTCTTCCCTTTCATCCTCTGCCAAATTGGCAACCTGTGCGAACCAGGAGGTTAAAGGGGCTGTCTCTCCAAGTTGGGAGGTGGATAGTAAAGCAGATGGAAAGTCAAACCGGAGCACCAGGAGAGGGACTATTCGTTGAGTTTTAGAAACCTTTCGTATTCACCGTGTGTCCGTTCTCTAGGTTTCCCGTACATGTTATAACTGTAGTAATATTCCCTTCAACCTGGAGAGTTGGGACCCATGGTATGGGAGCCAGGCATTTGTGCTTTAAAGGTTCTGCATTTGCTCACCCAATCTCACCAATCGTCTCAGTCCCAAGTGTCCCTCCTTATGCCACATCCAGCTGTCAGTGTAGATAGGGTCATTCCAGGTTTCATCAGAGACCCTGAAGGAATTGTAAAGAATTTCCCAGTTTTTTTGTTTTGTTTTTGAAATTCCTTTTGATAGTGGGTTTGAGCTGATTCTCGCTGCCATGTTTATGCCAGTCTAGACACACTTGATTTCCTTACGGAGACATATCAATCCATAGGTTTTAAGATTCTTACTAGTCAGATATTTTCCTCTGTGGGAAATATGGGGTTTTGAGTCCCTTTCACTGAGGAAGGTGTAGGTCTTGTCTATTCCATAGTTGGTTTTTGGAACGGTACCTGTGCTTATATCAAACTCTGTTTTTATGCATCACCCCACCTCTCCTTCCCCCTTAAGCAGGCATAAGAGTGTTTTCTAAATGTGAGACACTGTTCTCTTTCCTAACTCAGTTCAAGTGTAGCCATGTTTACAGGATCTTCATAAGTGATATCTTATGATAAGTTTCTTTTTCTGTGTAACTTATTTCACTTAGAATCATCGTACCTGAATCCACCCATTTTGCTGCTACTGGTCTTATGACATTGATTTCATGGCTGAGGGATATTCCATCGTACGTAAGTACCACAATTTTTTGAACCATTTTTATATTTCCTGGGATATTTAAGTTGTACACAAGTTGAGGTCCTTGTGAGCAGTGCAGCCCTAAATTTTGGGGTGTCTCTGTCTTATTGATTTTCAGTTTTCCCAAGGTATATTCCCTAGGCTGGAAGTGCCCTTGGCTCTGTAGCTCTGTTCTTTACTTGTTTTAGGGAACACAATGCACTCTTCCATAGAGGCAGTTGGCAATTTACATCCCGCCCATCAGCATAACAAGGCTCCCTGTTCTCCAGGTCCTGTCTTGCCTTTCTGGTTTTTACACATTTTGTGGATGTCCCTTTTGGCCGGTGGGAAGTGATACTTCTTTGTAGTGCAGATTTGCATTGCCCACTTGCTTGCTTGGCCAAAAAGGGCATATGCGTTTTCTGCTGAATATATTCAGGAGAAAACCCATACGCCCTTTTTGGCCAAGTGCATCATTGTCGAAGTTGTGCCCCTATTCCTGTGCTTTAAAGGTGATTCCAACGTACCTCTTGAAATCTGTTTCCTGCTATTCTGCCTCGCTTTCAAGTCCACCTCGTTGCCTTCCCTCAACAGATTTTTGGACGATAGTTGTCCTTTATTACTCGGCCAGTTTGTGAATTGCTGTGCCCCTGAGCTCCATTTTTCAACTCGTTTTTGGTGAGCTGACCGCAAGTCCAAAATTTTGGTTCAGGACCTATGCTGTTTCCCGTTGGGTGGCTGAGACTTTGGTTAATTCTTCTTGCTGTCGGGAAATTACAGTGATATGTGCCCGTCCAAATGCCTAACAGCTACTCTCTCATTGGTTCTCCCTATTCCCTTTCATCCTCTCCCAAATTGGCAACCTGTGCGAACCAGGAGGTTAAAGGGGCTGTCTCTCCAAGTTGGGAGGTGGATAGTAAAGCAGATGGAAAGTCAAACCGGAGCACCAGGAGAGGGACTATTCGTTGAGTTTTAGAAACCTTTCGTATTCACAGTGTGTCCGCTCTCTAGGTTTCCCGTACATGTTATAACTGTAGTAATATTCCCTTCAACCTGGAGAGTTGGGACCCATGGAATGGGTGCCATGCATTATTGCTTTAAAGGGTCTGCTTTGCTCACCCAATCTCACCAATCCTCACAGTCCCAAGTGTCCAGCCGTATGCCACATCCAGCTGTCGTTGTAGATAGGGTCATTCCAGGTTTCATCAGAGACCCTGAAGGAATTGGAAAGAATTTCCCTGTTTTTTTGTTTTGTTTTTGAAATTCCTTTTGATAGTGGGTTTGAGCTGATTCTCGCTGCCATGTTTATGGCAGTCTAAACACACTTGATTCCCTTACGGAGACATATCAATCCATAGGTTTTAAGATTTTACTAGTCAGATATATTCCTCTGCGGGAAATATGGGGTTTTGAGTCCCTTTCACTGAGGAAGGTGTAGGTCTTGTCTATTCCATAGTTGGTTTTTGGAACGGTACCTGTGCTTATATCAAACTCTGGTTTTATGCATCACCCCACCTCTCCTTCCCCCTTAAGCAGGCATAAGAGTGTTTTCTAAATGTGAGACACTGTTCTCTTTCCTCACTCAGTTCAAGTGTAGCCATGTTTACAGGATCTTCATAAGTGATATCTTATGATAAGTTTCTTTTTCTGTGTGACTTATTTCACTTAGAATCATCGTACCTGAATCCACCCATTTTGCTGCTACTGGTCTTATGACATTGATTTCATGGCTGAGGGATATTCCATCGTACGTAAGTACCACAATTTTTTGAACCATTTTTATATTTCCTGGGATATTTAAGGTGTACCCAAGTTGAGGTCCTTGTAAGCAGTGCAGCCCTAAATTTTGGGGTGGCTCTGTCTTATTAATTTTCAGTTTTCCCAAGGTATATTCCCTAGACTGGAAGTGCCCTTGGCTCTGTAGCTCTGTTCTTTACTTGTTTTAGGGAACACAATGCACTCCTCCAGAAAGGCAGTTGGCAATTCACATCCCGCCCATCAGCATAACAAGGCTCCCTGTTCTCCAGGGCCTGTCTTGCCTTTCTGGTTTTTACACATTTTGTGGATGTCCCTTTTGCCCGGTGGGAAGTGATACTTCTTTGTAGTGCAGATTTGCATTGCCCGCTTGCTTGCTTGGCCAAACGGGGCGTATGCGTTTTCTCCTGAATATATTCAGCAGAAAATGCATACGCCCTTTTTGGCCAAGTGCATCATTGTCGAAGTTGTGCCCCTCTTCCTGTGCTTTAAAGGTGATTCCAACATACCTCTTGAAATCTGTTTCCTGCTATTCTGCCTCGCTTTCAAGTCCGCCTCGTTGCCTTCCCTCAACAGATTTTTGGACGATAGTTGTCCTTTATTACTCGGCCAGTTTGTGAATTGCTGTGCCCCTGAGCTCCATTTTTCAACTCGTTTTTGGTGAGCTGACCGCAAGTCCAAAATTTTGGTTCAGGACCTATACTGGTTCCCGGTGGGTGGCTGAGACTTTGGTTAATTCTTCTTCCTGCCGGGAAATTACAGTGATATGTGCCCGTCCAAATGCCTAACAGCTACTCTCTCATTGGTTCTCCCTCTTCCCTTTCATCCTCTGCCAAATTGGCAACCTGTGCGAACCAGGAGGTTAAAGGGGCTGTCTCTCCAAGTTGGGAGGTGGATAGTAAAGCAGATGGAAAGTCAAACCGGAGCACCAGGAGAGGGACTATTCGTTGAGTTTTAGAAACCTTTCGTATTCACCGTGTGTCCGTTCTCTAGGTTTCCCGTACATGTTATAACTGTAGTAATATTCCCTTCAACCTGGAGAGTTGGGACCCATGGTATGGGAGCCAGGCATTTGTGCTTTAAAGGTTCTGCATTTGCTCACCCAATCTCACCAATCGTCTCAGTCCCAAGTGTCCCTCCTTATGCCACATCCAGCTGTCAGTGTAGATAGGGTCATTCCAGGTTTCATCAGAGACCCTGAAGGAATTGTAAAGAATTTCCCAGTTTTTTTGTTTTGTTTTTGAAATTCCTTTTGATAGTGGGTTTGAGCTGATTCTCGCTGCCATGTTTAAGCCAGTCTAGACACACTTGATTCCCTTACGGAGACATATCAATCCATAGGTTTTAAGATTCTTACTAGTCAGATATTTTCCTCTGTGGGAAATATGGGGTTTTGAGTCCCTTTCACTGAGGAAGGTGTAGGTCTTGTCTATTCCATAGTTGGTTTTTGGAACGGTACCTGTGCTTATATCAAACTCTGGTTTTATGCATCACCCCACCTCTCCTTCCCCCTTAAGCAGGCATAAGAGTGTTTTCTAAATGTGAGACACTGTTCTCTTTCCTAACTCAGTTCAAGTGTAGCCATGTTTACAGGATCTTCATAAGTGATATCTTATGATAAGTTTCTTTTTCTGTGTGACTTATTTCACTTAGAATCATCGTACCTGAATCCACCCATTTTGCTGCTACTGGTCTTATGACATTGATTTCATTGCTGAGGGATATTCCATCGTACGTAAGTACCACAATTTTTTGAACCATTTTTATATTTCCTGGGATATTTAAGGTGTACCCAAGTTGAGGTCCTTGTAAGCAGTGCAGCCCTAAATTTTGGGGTGGCTCTGTCTTATTTATTTTCTGTTTTCCCAAGGTATATTCCATAGACTGGAAGTGCCCTTGGCTCTGTAGCTCTGTTCTTTACTTGTTTTAGGGAACACAATGTACTCCTCCAGAGAGGCAGTTGGCAATTTACATCCCGCCCATCAGCATTACAAGGCTCCCTGTTCTCCAGGGCCTGTCTTGCCTTTCTGGTTTTTACACATTTTGTGGATGTCCCTTTTGACCGGTGGGAAGTGATACTTCTTTGTAGTGCAGATTTGCATTGCCCACTTGCTTGCTTGGCCAAAAAGGGCGTATGCGTTTTCTGCTGAATATATTCAGGAGAAAACCCATACGCCCTTTTTGGCCAAGTGCATCATTGTCGAAGTTGTGCCCCTCTTCCTGTGCTTTAAAGGCGATTCCAACGTACCTATTGAAATCTGTTTCCTGCTATGCTGCCTCGCTTTCAAGTCCGCCTCGTTGCCTTCCCTCAACAGATTTTTGGACGATAGTTGTCCTTTATTACTCGGCCAGTTTGTGAATTGCTGTGCCCATGAGCTCCATTTTTCAAATCGTTATTGGTGAGCTGACCACAAGTCCAAAATTTTGGTTCAGGACCTATGCTGTTTCCCGGTGGGGCGCTGAGACTTTATTTAATTCTTCTTCCTGGCGGGAAGTTAGAGTGATATGTGCCCATTTAAATGCCTAACAGCTACTCTCTCATTGGTTCTCCCTCTTCCATTTCATACTCTGCCAAATTGGAAACCTGTTTGAACCAGGAGGTTGAAGGGGCTGTCTCTCCAAGATGGGAGATTGATAGTAAAGCAGATGGAAAGTCAAATCGGAGCACCAGGAGAGGGACTATTCATTGAGTTTTAGAAACCTTTCGTATTCACAGTGTGTCCGTTCTCTAGGTTTCTCGTACATGTTATAACTGTAGTAATATTCCCTTCAACCTGGAGAGTTGGGACCCATGGAATCGGTGCCATGCATTATTGCTTTAAAGGGTCTGCATTTGCTCACCCAATCTCACCAATCCTCTCAGTCCCAAGTGTCCAGCCTTATGCCACATCCAGCTGTCGTTGTAGATACGGTCATTCCAGGTTTCATCAGAGACCCTGAAGGAATTGTAAAGAATTTCCCAGTTTTTTTGTTTTGTTTTTGAAATTCCTTTATATAGTGGGTTTGAGCTGATTCTCGCTGCCATGTTTATGCCAGTCTAGACACACTTGATTCCCTTACGGAGACACATCAATCCATAGGTTTTAAGATTCTTACTAGTCAGATATATTCCTCTGCGGGAAATATGGGGTTTTGAGTCCCTTTCACTGAGGACGGTGTAGGTCTTGTCTATTCCATACCTGGTGTTTGGAACGGTACCTGTGCTTATATCAAACTCTGGTTTTATGCATCACCCCACGTCTCCTTCCCCCTTAAGCAGGCATAAGAGTGTTTTCTAAATGTGAGACACTGTTCTCTTTCCTAACTCAGTTCAAGTGTAGCCATGTTTACAGGATCTTCATAAGTGATATCTTATGATAAGTTTCTTTTTCTCTGTGACTTATTTCACTTAGAATCATCGTACCTGAATCCACCCATTTTGCTGCTACTGGTCTTATGACATTGATTTCATGGCTGAGGGATATTCCATCGTACGTAAGTACCACAATTTTTTGAACCATTTTTATATTTCCTGGGATATTTAAGGTGTACCCAAGTTGAGGTCCTTGTAAGCAGTGCAGCCCTAAATTTTGGGGTAGCTCTGACTTATTGATTTTCAGTTTTCCCAAGGTATATTCCCTAGACTGGAAGTGCCCTTGGCTCTGTAGCTCTGTTCTTTACTTGTTTTAGGGAACACAATGCACTCCTCCAGAGAGGCAGTTGGCAATTTACATCCCGCCCATCAACATAACAGTGCTCCCTGTTCTCCAGGGCCTGTCTTGCCTTTCTGGTTTTTACACATTTTGTGGATGTCCCTTTTGACCGGTGGGAAGTGATACTTCTCTGTAGTGCAGATTTGCATTGCCCGCTTGCTTGCTTGGCCAAAAAGGGCGTATGCGTTTCCTCCTGAAGGAGAAAACGCATACACCCTTTTTGGCCAATTGCATCATTGTAGAATTTGGGCCCCTCTTCCTGTGCTTTAAAACCGATGCCAACGTACCTCTTGAAATCTGTTTCTTCCTATTCTGCCTCGCTTTCAAGTCCGGTTCTTTGTCCTCCCTCAACAGATTTTTGAACGATAGTTGTCCATTATTACTCGGGCAGTTTGTGAATTGCTGTGCCCCTGAGCTCCATTTTTCAACTCGTTTTTTGTGAGCTGACTGCAAGCCCAAAATTTTGGCTCAGAACCTATACGGGTTCCTGGTGGGTGGCTGAGACTTTGGTTAATTCTTCTTCGTGCTGGTAAATTAGAGTGACATGTGCCCTTCCAAATGCCTAACAGCTACTCTCACATTGGTTCTCCCTCTTCCCTTTCATCCTCTGCCAAATTGGCAACCTGTGCCAACTAGGAGGTTAAAGGGGCTGTCTCTCCAAGTTGGGAGATTGATAGTAAAGCAGATGGAAAGTCAAACCGGAGCACCAGGAGAGGGACTATTCGTTGAGTTTTAGAAACCTTTCGTATTCACAGTGTGTCCGTTCTCTAGGTTTCCCGTACATGTTATAACTGTAGTAATATTCCCTTCAACCTGGAGAGTTGGGACCCATGGAATGGGTTCCATGCATTATTGCTTTAAAGGGTCTGCATTTGCGCACCCAATCTCACCAATCTTCTCAGTCCCAATTGTCCAGCCTTTTGCCACATCCAGCTGTCGTTGTAGATAGGGTCATTCCAGGTTTCATCAGAGACCCTGAAGGAATTGTAAAGAATTTCCCAGTTTTTTTGTTTTGTTTTTGAAATTCCTTTTTATAGTGGGTTTGAGCTGATTCTCGCTGCCATGTTTATGCCAGTCTAGACACACTTGATTCCCTTACGGAGACATATCAATACATAGGTTTTAAGATTCTTACTAGTCAGATATATTCCTCTGCGGGAAATATGGGGTTTTGAGTCCCTTTCACTGAGGAAGGTGTAGGTCTTGTCTATTCCATAGTTGGTTTTTGGAACGGTACCTGTGCTTATATCAAACTCTGGTTTTATGCATCACCCCACCTCTCCTTCCCCCTTAAGCAGGCATAAGAGTGTTTTCTAAATGTGAGACACTGTTCTCTTTCCTAACTCAGTTCAAGTGTAGCCATGTTTACAGGATCTTCATAAGTGATATCTTATGATAAGTTTCTTTTTCTGTGTGACTTATTTCTCTTAGAATCATCGTACCTGAATCCACCCATTTTGCTGCTACTGGTCTTATGACATTGATTTCATTGCTGAGGGATATTCCATCGTACGTAATTACCACAATTTTTTGAACCATTTTTATATTTCCTGGGATATTTAAGGTGTACCCAAGTTGAGGTCCTTGTAAGCAGTGCAGCCCTAAATTTTGGGGTGGCTCTGTCTTATTGATTTTCAGTTTTCCCAAGGTATATTCCATAGACTGGAAGTGCCCTTGGCTCTGTAGCTCTGTTCTTTACTTGTTTTATGGAACACAATGTACTCCTCCAGAGAGGCAGTTGGCAATTTACATCCCGCCCATCAGCATAACAAGGCTCCCTGTTCTCCAGGGCCTGTCTTGCCTTTCTGGTTTTTACACATTTTGTGGATGTCCCTTTTGACTGGTGGGAAGTGATACTTCTTTGTAGTGCAGATTTGCATTGCCCAGTTGCTTGCTTGGCCAAAAAGGGCGTATGCGTTTTCTACTGAATATATTCAGGAGAAAACGCATACGCCCTTTTTGGCCAAGTGCATCATTGTCGAATTTGGGCCCCTCTTCCTGTGCTTTAAAGGTGATTCCAACGTACCTCTTGAAATCTGTTTCCTGCTATTCTGCCTCGCTTTCAAGTCCGCCTCGTTGCCTTCCCTCAACAGATTTTTGGACGATAGTTGTCCTTTATTACTCGGCCAGTTTGTGAATTGCTGTGCCCCTGAGCTCCATTTTTCAACTCGTTTTTGGTGAGCTGACCGCAAGTCCAAAATTTTGGTTCAGGACCTATACTGGTTCCCGGTGGGTGGCTGAGACTTTGCTTAATTCTTCTTCCTGCTGGGAAATTACAGTGATATGTGCCCGTCCAAATGCCTAACAGCTACTCTCTCATTGGTTCTCCCTCTTCCCTTTCATCCTCTGCCAATTTGGCAACCTGTGCGAACCAGGAGGTTAAAGGGGCTGTCTCTCCAAGTTGGGAGGTTGATAGTAAAGCAGATGGAAAGTCAAACCGGAGCACCAGGAGAGGGACTATTCGTTGAGTTTTAGAAACCTTTCGTATTCACAGTGTGTCCGTTCTCTAGGTTTCCCGTACATGTTATAGCTGTAGTAATATTCCCTTCAACCTGGAGAGTTGGGACCCATGGAATGGGTGCCAAGCATTTGTGCTTTAAAGGGTCTGCATTTGCTCACCCAATCTCACCAATCATCTCAGTCCCAAGTGTCCAGCCTTATGCCACATCCAGCTGTCGTTGTAGATAGGGTCATTCCAGGTTTCATCAGAGACCCTGAAGGAATTGTAAAGAATTTCCCAGTTTTTTTGTTTTGTTTTTGAAATTCCCTTTTATAGTGGGTTTGAGCTGATTCTCGCTGCCATGTTTATGCCAGTCTAGACACACTTGATTCCCTTACGGAGATATATCAATACATAGGTTTTAAGATTCTTACTAGTCAGATATATTCCTCTGCGTGAAATATGGGGTTTTGAGTCCCTTTCACTGAGGAAGGTATAGGTCTTGTCTATTCCATAGTTGGTTTTTGGAACGGTACCTGTGCTTATATCAAACTCTGGTTTTATGCATCACCCCACCTCTCCTTCCCCTTTAAGCAGGCATAAGAGTGTTTTCTAAATGTGAGACACTGTTCTCTTTCCTAACTCAGTTCAAGTGTAGCCATGTTTACAGGATCTTCATAAGTGATATCTTATGATAAGTTTCTTTTTCTGTGTGACTTATTTCACTTAGAATCATCGTACCTGAATCCACCCATTTTGCTGCTACTGGTCTTATGACATTGATTTCATGGCTGAGGGATATTCCATCGTACGTAAGTACCACAATTTTTTGAACCATTTTTATATTTCCTGGGATATTTAAGGTGTACCCAAGTTGAGGTCCTTGTAAGCAGTGCAGCCCTAAATTTTAGGGTGGCTCTGTCTTATTGATTTTCAGTTTTCCCAAGGTATATTCCCTAGACTGGAAGTGGCCTTGGCTCTGTAGCTCTGTTGTTTACTTGTTTTAGGGAACACAATGCACTCCTCCAGAGAGGCAGTTGGCAATTTACATCCCGCCCATCAGCATAACAAGGCTCCCTGTTCTCCAGTGCCTGTCTTGCCTTTCTGGTTTTTACACATTTTGTGGATGTCCCTTTTGACCGGTGGGAAGTGATACTTCTTTGTAGTGCAGATTTGCATTGCCCACTTGCTTGCTTGGCCAAAAAGGGCGTATGCGTTTTCTCCTGAATATATTCAGGAGAAAACGCATACACCCTTTTTGGCCAAGTGCATCATTGTCGAAGTTGTGCCCCTCTTCCTGTGCTTTAAAGGTGATTCCAACGTACCTCTTGAAATCTGTTTCCTGCTATTCTGCCTCGCTTTCAAGTCCGCCTCGTTGCCTTCCCTCAACAGATTTTTGGACGATAGTTGTCCTTTATTACTCGGCCAGTTTGTGAATTGCTGTGCCCCTGAGCTCCATTTTTCAACTCGTTTTTGGTGAGCTGACCGCAAGTCCAAAATTTTGGTTCAGGACCTATACTGGTTCCCCGTGGGAGGCTGAGACTTTGTTTAATTCTTCTTACTGCCTGGAAATTACAGTGATATGTGCCCGTCGAAATGCCTAACAGCTACTCTCTCATTGGTTCTCCCTATTCCCTTTCATCTTCTGCCAAATTGGAAACCTGCGCGAACCAGGAGGTTAAAGGGGCTGTCTCTCCAAGTTGGGAGATTGATAGAAAAGCAAATGGAAATTCAAACCGGAGCACCAGGAGAGGGACTATTCGTTGAGTTTTAGAAATCTTTCGTATTCACAGTGTGTCCGTTCTCTAGGTTTCCCGTACATGTTATAACTGTAGTAATATTCCCTTCAACCTGGAGAGTTGGGACCCATGGAAAGGGTGCCATGAATTATTGCTTTAAAGGGTCTGCATTTGCTCACCCAATCTCACCAATCCTCTCAGTCCCAAGTGTCCAACCTTATGCCACATCCAGCTGTCATTGTAGATAGGCTCATTCCAGGTTTCATCAGAGACCCTGAAGGAATTGTAAAGAATTTCCCAGTTTTTTTGTTTTGTTTTTGAAATTCCTTTTTATACTGGTTTTGAGCTGATTCTCGCTGCCATGTTTATGCCAGTCTAGACACACTTGATTCCCTTACGGAGACATATCAATACATAGGTTTTAAGATTCTTACTAGTCAGATATATTCCCCTACGGGAAATATGGGGTTTTGAGTCCCTTTCACTATGGAAGGTGTTGGTCTTGTCTATTCCATAGTTGGTTTTTGGAACGGTACCTGTGCTTATATCAAACTCTGGTTTTATGCATCACCCCACCTCTACTTCCCCTTTAAGAAGGCATAAGAGTGTTTTCTAAATGTGAGACACTGTTCTCTTTCCTAACTCAGTTCAAGTGTAGCCATGTTTACAGGATCTTCATAAGTGATATCTTATGATAAGTTTCTTTTTCTGTGTGACTTATTTCACTTAGAATCATCGTACCTGAATCCACCCATTTTGCTGCTACTGGTCTTATGACATTGATTTCATGGCTGACGGGTATTCCATCGTACGTAAGTACCACAATTTTTTGAACCATTTTGATATTTCCTGGGATATTTAAGGTGTACCCAAGTTGAGGTCCTTGTAAGCACTGCAGCCCTAAATTTTGGGGTGGCTCTGTCTTATTGATTTTCAGTTTTCCCGAGGTATATTCCCTAGACTGGAAGTGCCCTTGGCTCTGTAGCTCTGTTCTTTACTTGTTTTAGGGAACACAATGCACTCTTCCAGAGAGGCAGTTGGCAATTTACATCCCGCCCATCAGCATAACAAGGCTCCCTGTTCTCCAGGGCCTGTCTTGCCTTTCTGGATTTTACACATTTTGTGGATGTCCCTTTTGACCGGTGGGAAGTGATACTTCTTTGTAGTGCAGATTTGCATTGCCCGCTTGCTTGCTTGGCCAAAAAGGGCGTATGCGTTTTCTCCTGAATGTATTCAGGAGAAAACACATACGCCCTTTTTGGCCAAGTGCATCATTGTCGAAGTTGTGCCCCTCTTCCTGTGCTTTAAAGGCGATTCCAACGTACCTTTTGAAATCTGTTTCCTGCTATTCTGCCTCGCTTTCAAGTCCGCCTCGCTGCCTTCCCTCAACAGATTTTTGGATGATAGTTGTCCTTTATTACTCGGCCAGTTTGTGAATTGCTGTGCCCCTGAGCTCCATTTTTCAACTCGTTTTTGGTGAGCTGACCGCAATTCCAAAATTTTGGTTCAGGACATATACTGGTTCCCGGTGTGTGGCTGAGACTTTGGTTAATTCTTCTTCCTGCCGGGAAATTACGGTGATATGTTCCCGTCCAAATGCCTAACAGCTACTCTCTCATTGGTTCTCCCTCTGGCCTTTCATCCTCTGCCAAATTTGCAACCTGTGCGAACCAGGAGGTTAAAGGGGCTTTCTCTCCAAGTTGGGAGGTTTAGAGTAAATCAGATGGAAAGTCAAACCGGAGCACCAGGAGAGGGACAATTCGTTGAGTTTTAGTACCTTTCATATTCACAATGTGTCCGTTCTCTAGGTTTCCCGTACATGTTATAGCTGTAGTAATATTCCCTTCAACCTGGAGAGTTGGGACCAATGGAATGGGTGCCAGGCATTTGTGCTTTAAAGGGTCTGCATTTGCTCACCCAATCTCACCTATCGTCTCAGTCCCAAGTGTCCCTCCTTATGCCACATCCAGGTGTCATTGTAGATAGGGTCATTCCAGGTTTCATCAGAGACCCTGAAGGAATTGTAAAGAATTTCCCAGTTTTTTTGTTTTATTTTTGAAATTCCTTTTTATAGTGGGTTTGAGCTGATTCTCGCTGCCATATTTATCCCAGTCTAGACACACTTGATTCCCTTACGGAGACATATCAATACATAGGTTTTAAGATTCTTACTAGTCAGATATATTCCTCTGCGGGAAATATGGCGTTTTGAGTCCCTTTCACTGAGGAAGGTGTAGGTCTTGTCTATTCCATAGTTGGTTTTTGGAATGGTACCTGTGCTTATATCAAACTCTGGTTTTATGCATCATCCCACCTCTCCTTTCCCCTTAAGCAGGCATAAGAGTGTTTTCTAAAAGTGAGACACTGTTCTCTTTCCTAACTCAGTTCAAGTGTAGCCATGTTTACAGGATCTTCATAAGTGATATCTTATGATACATTTCTTTTTCTCTGTGACTTATTTCACTTAGAATCATCGTACATTAATCCACCCATTTTGCTGCTACTGGTCTTATGACATTGATTTCATGGCTGAGGGATATTCCATCGTACGTAAGTACCACAATTTTTTGAACCGTTTTTATATTTCCTGGGATATTTAAGGTGTACCCAAGTTGAGGTCCTTGTAAGCAGTGCAGCCCTAAATTTTTGGGTGGCTCTGTCTTATTGAATTTCAGTTTTCCCAAGGTATATTCCCTAGACTGGAAGTGCCCTTGGCTCTGTAGCTCTGTTCTTTCCTTGTTTTAGGGAACACAATGTACTCCTCCAGTGAGGCAGTTGGCAATTTACATCCAGCCCATCAGCATAACAAGGCTCCCTGTTCTCCATGGCCTGTCCTGCCTTTCTGGTTTTTACACATTTTGTGGATGTCCCTTTTGACCGGTGGGAAGTGATACTTCTTTGTAGTGCAGATTTGCATTTCCCGCTTGCTTGCTTGGCCAAAAAGGGCGTATGCGTTTTCTCCTGAATATATTCAGGAGAAAACGCATACGCCCTTTTTGGCCAAGTGCATCATGGTCGAAGTTGGGCCCCTCTTCCTGTGCTTTAAAGGTGATTCCAACGTACCTCTTGAAATCTGTTTCCTGCTATTCTGCCTCGCTTTCAAGTCCGCCTCGTTGCGTTCCCTCAACAGATTTTTGGACGATAGTTGTCCTTTATTACTTGGCCTGTTTGTGAATTGCTGTGCCCCTGAGCTCCATTTTTCAACTCGTTTTTGGTGAGCTGACCGCAAGTCCAAAATTTTGGTTCAGGACCTATGCTGGTTCCCGGTGGGTGGCTGAGACTTTGGTTAATTCTTCTTCCGGCCGGGAAATTACAGTGATATGTGCCCGTCCAAATGCCTAACAGCTACTCTCTCATTGGTTCTCCCTCTTCCCTTTCATCCTCTGCCAAATTGGCAACCTGTGCGAACCAGGAGGTTAAAGGGGCTGTCTCTCCAAGTTGGGAGGTTGATAGTAAAGCAGATGGAAAGTCAAACCGGAGCACCAGGAGAGGGACTATTCGTTGAGTTTTAGAAACCTTTCGTATTCACAGTGTGTCCGTTCTCTAGGTTTCCCGTACATGTTATAGCTGTAGTAATATTCCCTTCAACCTGGAGAGTTGGGACCCATGGAATGGGTGCCAGGCATTTGTGCTTTAAAGGGTCTGCATTTGCTCACCAAATCTCAACAATCTTCTC